>NC_059366.1:4425000-4725000 GCF_019703515.2 Myxocyprinus asiaticus
TTTTCTCAAAGATAATAGGTGTTTGGGGCTCCCAAGGGCGACCCCTAGTGTCACTATATTGACACAACGTCTCGTTCCCTCCATCAAGGAATGGAGATTACAAAAGTAACCAGGACATTACACCAGTAACTAAGATGTTTCTACCGTTTGACTTTCTGATATGACTAGCAATTGTTATGTCTAATGTCATCGTTGCCTAACTTTTGAAACGTTATTTATTTAGCAACAATTGATTTTAATAAGTCAAACAACAGCAAAACATATGCTACTTACCTGCTAATAAGACATATTTTTTGGGGGATATCTGTCTTTCTCTTACTTTCATTATTTATTTTATTTTTTGAGGGGAGGGGGTAAGTTTTGTTTTTGTTAGTGACATTCTCTCTGATAAGTTGATCATCTGTATCCATGGTAACACCGGTCCTCAACCATTAGATTCATCCACTACAGGTGTACGATTATCAAAAGAGAGTATAATTTACCATGTTTTGAACACCTTCTACTCTGCTAACGTTTGTAAAACATGCTTTTAACGCACGCACCTGCATCTCGTCGAAATCGGAATTTAAAATTTCCGCACGACTTTCCAAGTTGGAATTATGACTTCAAGTGGTGTTCCATTGCACTTTTCCCAGTAGGAAGTTGGAAAATCTGTCTTTCCGAGTTGAATGGAATGCAGCATATGCCCGACTGATGTAATTACCAAAATAGTGTTCATCCACAAGTAACTTGCAGTTCTACCCTAATCCGCTAGAGGGCCAAAAGTTACATAGTGTAGCTTTAACGGAAAAAAATAAAAATAAGTTTAACAGGATGTTGAAACAAAATAATGTTAAGTCAATGTAAGTTGCATGTTGCAAAGGTTGATTGTTAAACAATGTGCTTCTTAGCTAAAAGGGGGAGGTGTACAGATAGGTAGACACTACAATTCCTATAAAATGAGGCTGTTTGTGTGCTTTGGGGCTGTGGGGAGGAGTTCAGTAAAGTTTGTATGTTATGCATCAATGAACATCTCCATGTCCATTTTATACAGTCTGTACATTTGCAACACACACAAATGAACAGATGGTATTTTCAACATTTTCAGACCCACCTCATAAAACATCATCAATAACAATACTGGATACATGAGCATAACATTTCAGTGCATTAATAAAAAAACATTTCAGCACCACACCAGCCCCACAATACACGCACAGAGCGAACAGTCCCGTGCGTCAGAGAAACATTCTCACCATTCGCGAGACTTTTCAACAATCAGACATCTCAATAGCACATTTCTTTAGAGTTTCTCCCTCTGACAATGACTTTTTCATTTTTTGCAAGCAGGAGCGAAACAGCATTAGATGTCTTTGATGATTCTCGCGATGTCATGGATTTCGTAAACAGTTTTGATGCCAATGTATTTTACCCTTTACATCTGTGAGGAGAGCAGCTCTGGGGTACGTATCTCTCATACTGTACATCTCTTTGATCCGTTGATCAGTGGTGTAGGCCAATGGCAAATCAAATTTAAATCTTTTATGACAGATTTTGTATCCATGCAAACAAAAGACATGAGCAAAGTAATAACTGGTTTAGAGATTGACATTGTTACCATTGTTTTCTTTAATTACAGACATGACGTAAACACACACAGACGAATGCAAAAGTATGCAATTTTCTGCCAAATCCATCCCGACAGCTCTAAAATATAAATCTTTATTACTGGCTTACCATAGTGAATCGGGGTAAGTCAAAAACATGGTTTGTAAGACAGAGTGTTGGTTTACTTACTCATTTATGAAATTTTGTTAATTTCAAACAAAACAAAACTTACATAGAGTAGCTTTAAATATGAGGGGTTGAGGGATAGACTTACAGTCTCTTCAATGGCACAAATGGTATAAAGCTGTAAAGCTCCTTGATGTTTAAAAATGAGCAGAGCTCATTGTGTTGGCTGTAACATTATGAAATAATTCTACGAGACTGCATTAGATTACACCAGCATCATGTCAATACGATTTCATGACGATCACATTTGAAACACTTAACAATAGCTCACACTTTATATTCTGTGAGGAACGCAGCAGCTTCTGCAGCAGAAACGCTGCTGGTGTAACGCCTCTTTATAATAGCACGCTGAAGCAGTGCGTGAGCAGAACCAAAGATGTGTGTCACGAAAATGTTGCTGCAAACAATGCATGTGATTCACTAGCAGCGCTTCTGCTGCAGAAACTGCTGCGCTCGTCACAGAAAATAACGTTATAAAATGGTTATCAGGAGTGAGCTATTGTTAAGTGTTACAAATGTGACTATCATGAACTCGTATTGACATGATGCTGGTGTAATCTAATGCAGTCTTGTAGAATTATTTCATATAGTTACAGCCAACACAATGAGCTCTGCTCATTTTTAAACATCATTATGTTGTGGAAGGGGGAGGACGATGAGCCTTAACGTTGTTTTGCACATGTGAAGATGGTTTGAGCACTCGGTTTGGTGTAGACACACTTAATGATATAGCTTAATAATATAGCCAGAAATAAGTAATTATGCACAACCACTGAATAGCTATATCTCTTTGTTCAAATAACACCCAAAACATTTAAGTGTTGAGTACTTTCCTCACAAAAAGGACGTACTTCCAATATGTTAACTCACCATCTTCACCAGCAGCCAGGTACAGCATCCCACATTTTTTACTTTGTTAATTAATCCTTATTCTGTAAAAAGTTGAGCGTAATAGAGCATTTAAATACAAGTGTCTTTCAATATAAGACTGAAGTAAGTTTTGAATTTTCTGACCACACATGCTTGTATTTCTTTACCTCAGCTTTTAGCACTGGGTTGTGTATTGTTTTGCTTTTAACCCTTTAGACCTGCTTTTTCATGATATTAATTATTTATTTTTTTATTATTTAATTTTGTTTACCTACCAGTGGCGGTTCTAGAGAGGGGGCCCACGCCATGTGCCCCCCCCCACTCACAGCCAACTCTGCAAATTATCAAATACTGTAGAACTTTTGTTGCTATGTCACTAAGGAAATTTTCAAGTCAGTCCATCATAAAATAATAATAAAAAAAAATAAAATAAAATAAAAAAATTAATACACTGATCTTTTATGTAATTTTATTTTAGTCTATGGCCATGTTAAACATATTTTATTCATATCCATAGTTGCATGGTCTTGGATGTAAGTTTAATGATTTCTGTCAGGTGGTGCCATAACCATGGGCACAAATACCCATGTATGGTTTACTGTATATGTATTGTGTATATTCACAACATCAGGCTAAAATGTACTGTAAAAAGATTAGTGCTATACAAGTTGATATGGAGAGCACTGTAATTTTTTTTTTTTTTTTTTTTTGACATAAAGCCCTTAAAGAGAGTGAAACAGTAGAAGGTTGCTGTCTGTGTTTCCTTCATGAGCTGACTCATTTCGACTGCTCTAAAACAGCTCTTCGATTCATACAGACAGGATCGTTGCAGAGTTTGTGTAATATTGTGACCAAATCAGATCAAAAATAATAAAAACACAGAGAACTTTTGAAGAAAAAATGTTTACATTGATGTACCGGTAGGCTTCTGTACTCTTTAAAGTCATCCGACTCGCAGGTGTATGAAGACTGTTCATGTGTAAAATCCGCAAATTTCAGATTTGGCAGTATTTGTGCTGATTTAAACATTAATACATTTTACCTGGCATTTGTCATGCAATGACAAACAATGACAGACATTTTTCTTGATGTCGTTTCTCAGGTGTTTTTTAATTTGCCACCATTTCTTCCCTCCACAGATGATCATAAATAAGTCATGCGACTGAATCAGATAAATAGAAAGTCTACAGGTATATTATTTTAACAGAGAGACGTTTTACTGACCTGTAGGTTTTTAAACTATAGATGTGAGTTTGTACAAGAGAACACTTGTTTCTTTATTTTTTTTCCTGGGCCACTGAACATGTTGCCTTCTAATAGGTGTGAATGGTAAAAGCAAAAACATTATAAAAAAGACAACAAAAGGCCTTTCAGGAGCTGTTCCATCAGGTTTTACACTGCTTTTCTTTTTGTTTAAAGAAACCAAAAAAAAAAAAAAACACTGTCTACACATTTTTGTATTCAGCTTGTGCCTTCAATGGGCGATGATTATTTTGATGACAGATTTCACCACCCATTTAAATCGAGGGATATAAAATTTTATCTAAAACTGCTCAGGTATTTTGTTCAAAGAGCGGGAGGTAAGTTCAGCTGAGTAGAAAGCTTCAGTGTCCTTGTGTGCCTTATAAAACAGGCAGAAAAAGAAAATGGCTTGAGTGAGGTAAATTCATTAAAAAGATGTGATATGTAAAGATGAGAGTCTAATCCGAATTGTTTGTACTGTACAACATTTTTTGTTAAAGTAGAAAAATAAATAAATATGTGAAATGGTATCATCTGAATTACCTGTTTGTATTCAAGTCAAATAAATTATAATGATATTAATTTGTAAACCTGAATATATTGAGTTATACAAGTTAAAGTCATTTTTAGAGCTTATATCAAGGAGAAATAGCTGCTGAAAGGAATAGTGACCCAAAATGATTTCTGTCATCATTTATTCACTCTCATGTCATTCAAAATCTTTTTTTTCTTCTCTCGAACAAAACAGTAGATATGTTGCAGAATGCCCTAGCCAATTTACAAATGCAAAAAATTTAAATGCACTATAAAAACTTGCAATTGTTACTTTACGGAGCTATTTCTACTTGATTTAACCCTTAAAATTAGTTTTGTTTTTGTAACCAAACATCAGGTTGATTCAAGGATGTTAAACAATATTTTTGATTTAAATAAAACCAGTTTATTTAGATGTTACCACATGAAGCACTTATTTCAGTGTATGGTGCTGTGATATTTAAGGCGGCAGTTTCTCCTCCAGCTCACCAGAGAGAACCCTCATCCAAATATTAGCTTAGAGCAACCTTAAATCTTAACTTATTTCACCTGTCATATCCTTCCTGTTTGGTTATATAAAAGGGTGTTTCTCAGTTCTAAGAACGCAGAGAATGGACTTGTGTTCTTATGAAGACCAGTCTTGCCAAGCTACCTTGGAAGAACAAACTTGGAAGGACAGGAGGACATAGAACACATCTGTTGTATTGAGATGTGCTGAGATCTTCTTGTTGCGCTATTAACCATCACAGCATATTTGAATCCAGTGAGAGAACTACTGGCATCATCACACCAGTGAAATTTTGCAGGACTATTAAAAGAATAAAGTCTGTAAACACTTGTTTTCTCCATGTTTATTACTATATTAAAATGATGCCTAAAAAAACAACAAACGTTGACGTAGTATAACGACTTTCATGAGCTGTCAGACTTTCGAGAGTTTACAGCGGGAAACTCAATAAATGTCTTTCATCTGTCACCGTAGTACCGAGTTCTTGCCAACAAGTCACCATCCGACTTATCCTCTATTTCAGGACATATCCGGGTAATATCTTGCGTTCTCGGGCTGCGTTTCACTTCACTTTTAACATCCACTCGCTAACTCCCTTAAGCACTTCCCCTCGTGGGAATCCCCACCGCCATTTTGGAAGTCCGTTCCACTATATATTAAAATGTACTGTATATATAAAAAAGAAAATCAGAGAGATTTAATTTTCTTAAGCAATATATAATTTTATATTTGTCTTTTGATTTGGGGGGAAATATGAGCCGGACATGTTCTTTACAGGTTTCATTAGATTCACCCTAGAAGGATTCAAAAAAATAAATCATCCATGATCCAAAATTTCACCTTGTACATGCAGGTTTTTCTGCCTGGTTGATAAGAGTTTTTCATAAAAATGGAAACTCTGTCATCTACTCACACACCTGTCACTCCAAACATGTCTTTCTTCTGCGGAATATAATACAGTGAATTTAAAAATATCCTGGCCTTTTCAATGTATTGAAAGTGAATCAGGAGATTTCATGAATGTCAAGATCGAAAATGACAATAATAAACACCATTAAAATATCAGAAGACTAGAAATATCATGCACAATTCACATTGACCACTTTTATTATACTTAACGGTGATTTTATTCATAATTTTGGAGCTTGTTAGCCCTGCTCGCCATTCATGTTCATTGTATGGAGAAATTTGCCCAGGATATTCTTCAAAAATACTCCTTTTGTGTTCCACAGAGGAAAAAAGTAATAGATATAGAATGGAATCGATTGATACGTGGCTGAGTAAGTAATGGCACAATTAAAAAAAAAATTCTTGAAAATTCTATTGCTTTCATTATTGAAATTCTATGTTGTCCTTTAAGACCATGGGAACATAATGTAAACACCCCAGTGAACCAAACAACAGTGAAATGATCACATGTAGGCAGATGAGTAAGATTGTTTCACGTCATTGACACTACTGAAGGGATGTGTGCTGTAACAAGCCCACACGAAACACGATACACTACAGGTGATGTATATTATGGTGTAGGCTGCTTGGATTAAGACATTCTCTTGCAGATAGCATTACTCACCTATGAGGTTGCTACCTTAAGGGACAGAAACCTGTTGTGAATGTGCTAATGTGACCCTGAAAGACTCAACAATGCACCCAAATTCTTTACCCTTGCAAATGATATGCTTCTGTTCTTACCAGTTAAAACACCTCTGGCATGTTTCAGACACAGAACAGATTTACCTGTACAAAGAATGCAAGAATGCATTTCTTAAGAAGCAGCGGAAATAATAGGGGTTTTCCCCAGTTATTTGGATACCGGTCTTGCATGTCAAAGAAAGACAGCTGTTTGCTGCCAAATTCTTGCTTTTGCAGTACAGTACACAAGCTAAACAGTTGTGCCAATGTAGTGCACAGTATTTCAGCACAAATTCCTACGTCCTATTCACCAACCATCAGCAATCCAATTTAACCAGGTGCTAAAAGTGATTAAATAGTACTGTGTTGTTTTTAAATTACTATTACTATATTATAGACTTTTTATAGATTGTGAGGATTGCTCAGCCCATCATTGTGTCATTCTCACACCAGCTGTTTGTTTTTACATTTGAATTTTGTTTTCATCTTTTGCTGAGTGCTTCAGGCAGGGGGACTACTTCCATTCTGTACCTGGTGGTGGTTTTTCTTCACTATGTGCTGTGCTCATCATCATATCATTCTTAGGCACTTGAGTGTGCAGTGTGTTTTAAATCTTCCTCAGTGAGTTGCACCAGCAGCGTGAGAGACGCGGATTCAGATCCTGTATTGAAACCAGAAAGTAATCTCATATGCATAATCAGTGATGAGCGTGACTCAGAGGTTGCATTTCCCCCCACCCCCAACATTGCAATTTTACTCCACTGATGATTAGGTTTAGGTTTGGGGTTTGGGAGTTTATAAAATATGCATCCCTCTTCACTGCATTACATCCTGTACAGCTGTAAACAACTTGCTTTACAATTCTCTTTTGGCACCCCTCCGTGGACATTTCACCTAGAAAATGGAGCTCACACATGCCCAAACGACCAACAACACTTACTGTTTTGGCCACTGGGGGCAGTGTTTTGCATTTTGGCAACCACAGACCAATTTTAGCTAAAGATAAGTCAACCTACTGTTTTCAATTTCACTGTGAGATTTGTCTGAAAATTATACAGATAATCAAATCAAATCAAATCACTTTATTGTCACACAGCCATATACACAAGTGCAATGGTGTGTGAAATTCTTGGGTGCAGTTCCGATCAACATAGCAGTCGTGACAGTGATGAGACATATACCAATTTACAATAACATCAAATTAACACAACACAATTTAAACATCTGTTATACACATAATTACACACAACTTAAAACATCAAATTAACACAACACAATTTAAACATCTGTTATACACATAATTACACTCAACTTAAAACATCAAATTAGCACAACACAATTTAAACATCTGTTATACACATAATTACACAACAATATACAAATAATAACATACACTGTACAGTATACAATATGCTGTTTTTGTTTTTGTTTTTTTGTTTTTTTGTTTTTTTTTTTTGTTTTTTACTATATAAATACACATTATTCAATAAAAATTAAAAATTAATATATATATATATATATATAGAATGTACAGTATTGTACTGTATTGACATTCAGGCTGTCGGTTGATAGTCAGTTGTTAAGAGACACATAATATAATAATAATAATATAATTTATGACAGTCCGGTGTGAGATAAAAGAGTAATAAAGTGCAGGGCTGATGTATTTTGATCGTGGGAGATCAAAAGTTCAAAAGTCTGATTGCTTGGGGGAAGAAGCTGTCATGGAGTCGGCTGGTGCGGGTCCTGATGCTGCGATACCGCCTACCTGATGGGAGCAGTGAGAACAGCCCATGGCTCGGGTGGCTGGAGTCTCTGATGATCCTCCAAGCTTTTTTCACACACCGCCTTGTATATATTTCCTGGAGGGAGGGAAGCTCACCTCCGATGATGTGTTTGGCAGTTCGCACCACCCTTTGCAGTGCTTTGCGGTTGTGGGCGGTGCTATTGCCGTACCAGGCGGAGATACAGCCAGTCAGGATGCTCTCCACAGTGCAGGTGTAGAACCGTGTGAGGATGTGGCGGTTCATTCCAAACTTCCTCAGCCGTCTCAGGAAGAAGAGGCGCTGATGAGCCTTCTTCACAACGACTTCAGTGTGGACGGACCATGTGAGTTCCTCAGTGATGTGGACACCCAGGAACTTAAAGCTGCTGACTCTCTCCACTGGTGCTCCATTGATGGTGATGGGACTGTGTTCTCTGTCTTTTCTTCTGAAGTCCACCACAAGCTCCTTTGTCTTACTGACGTTGAGGGAGAGGTTGTGCTCCTGACACCAGTGTGTCAGAGTGTGCACCTCCTCTCTGTAGGCTGTTTCATCATTGTCAGTGATCAGACCTACCACCGTCGTGTCATCAGCAAACTTAATGATGGCATTGGAGCAATGTGTTGCCACACAGTCATGTGTGTACAAGGAATACAATAGTGGGCTGAGAACACAGCCCTGTGGGGCTCCAGTGTTGAGGGTTAGTGATGAGGAGATGTTGCTGCCTATTCTAACCACCTGGCGTCTGCTTGACAGGAAGTCCAGGATCCAGCTGCACAGTGAGCTGTTTAAGCCCAGAGCCCGGAGTTTCTCATCTAGCTTGGAGGGCACTATGGTGTTGAATGCTGAGCTGTAGTCTACAAACATAAGTGTTCTTTTTTTCCAGGTGGGAGAGAGCAGTGTGTATTGTAGATGCAATGGCATCATCAGTGGAGCGGTTGTTGCGGTAAGCAAACTGCATCGGGTCAAGATTGAGTGGCAAGACAGAGCAGATGTAATCTCTGATTAGTCTCTCAAAGCATTTGCTGATGATGGGGGTCAGAGCAACAGGACGCCAGTCATTTAAACAAGTTATTTTTGATTGTTTTGGAACAGGCACAATGGTGGACGTTTTAAAGCATGTGGGGACTACAGACAAAGAGAGGGAAAGGTTGAAAATGTCTGTAAAAACACCAGCCAGCTGGTTCGCGCACGCTCTGATGACGCGGCCCGGAATGCCGTCTGGACCCGCGGCTTTGCGGATATTCACCCATCGGAAGGATCGGGTTACATCCGCTACAGAGACGGAGAGTGAACTAACCTCTGTAGCTTCGGCCGTGAGAGCTCTCTCCGCGAGGGCGGTGTTATTTCCCTCGAAACGAGCATAAAAAGTATTTAGCTCATCCGGTAGAGAGGCAGCGGTGTTCATGGCGGAGTTTTTATTCCCTTTAAAGTCCGTGATGATGTTAATTCCCTGCCACATGCTTCTAGAGTTGGTGATGTTAAACTGTCCTTCAATCTTGCTCCTGTACTGGCGTTTTGCTGTTTTGATAGTTTTTCGGAGGGCATAACTGGCTTGTTTATGCTCCTCCGCGTTCCTGGAATTAAAAGCGGAGGTCCGCACATTAAGTGCCGCGCGAACATCGCTATTGATCCACGGCTTCTGATTCGGATAGATTCGTACAGTTCTGGTCGGAATCACTTCCTCTACGCACGTTCTGATGAAACACATTACGCTATCAGCGTAAAGCTCGATGTCGTCATCAGAAGCGGACCGGAACATCTCCCAGTCCGTGTGATCAAAACAGTCCTGTAGCGTAGAGTCTGATTGGCCCGACCAGCACTGGATCGTTCTGAGGGTGGGTGCTTCCTGTTTCAATTTCTGCCTGTAAGTGGGCAGAAGCAGAATGGAAGAGTGGTCCGATTTGCCAAATGGTGGGCGGGGGAGGGATTTGTAGCCATCCCGGAACGGAGAGTAGCAATGATCCAAAACACGGTCCCCTCGTGTGTTGAAACTAATGTGCTGGTGATATTTTGGTGCGACTGATTTTAAACTGGCTTTATTAAAGTCCCCGGTCACAATGAACGCGGCCTCAGGGTGCGCGGTTTCCTGCTCACTTATAATCCCATACAGTTCCTTGAGTGCCCGGTCTGTGTCGGCTTGTGGGGGAATGTACACAGCAGTGATAATGACCGCTGTGAATTCCCTCGGTAGCCAGAATGGTCGACACAGAAGCATAAGAAATTCCAGATCAGGAGAACAGAAAGACTTGATGGAATGTACGTTCCTCTGATCACACCAGGATTTGTTGATCATAAAACATACACCACCTCCTCTGCTTTTACCTGAGAGGTCTTTCGCTCTGTCCGCTCGGTGCATGGAGAACCCCGCGGGTTCAATGGCTGAGTCTGGAATCTCCGCAGACATCCAAGTTTCCGTAAGGCAGATAATGCAGCAGTCCCTCGTCTCTCGTTGGAAAGAGATCCGCGCTTTCAGCTCGCAGAGCTTGTTATCCAGAGACTGAACATTTGCCAGTAGAATAGTGGGTAGCGGGGGTCGATTTGCGCGGCGTCTTACTCTGATGAGAATGCCGGCTCTGTTTCCCCTTTTCCTCCTGCGTTTCCGCGGCCGTGCTGCCCAGACAAAGGGCTCCGCTTGCGTGTTTGTAAACAGCGGGTCGGCATTGAGGAATGTGAAGTCCGGTTTTTGGTGTGAGATCGCTGAACCAATGTCCAAAAGTGTTTGTCTGTCGTAGACAATAAGGCAGACAACATCCAAGACAAAAAACATAAGAATTGTAAACAAAACAAACAAAACATTGCTATGTTGTGTCGGAGCTCGCAACGCAGCAGCCATACTCGGTGCCATCTTGAGTCCAAAATCCGAATCCGAATTAGTAAGCGAATTAAAGACTATAATAATTTTAACCATTAACTAATGCCATCTGTTCGATTTTTCTTAACTAATTTACTGATGTATCAGTATTGTAAACTCAGACAATAGTACACAAAGGAAATGACAATTTGGTGGATGATTTAAATCACGATAGTCTAATAAATGCTATATTGATGGTGTTAGTACTGCTTTAGGGACAAATGAGAATGCTATGCATAGTGCAGGTGGCACTTTAGGGAATAAAGAATGAGTGAACAAGTGAGTGAAAATGGTATCAGACACTTAATTATTTTTTTCACTCACATCTAGTCACTCATTTATATTTTACACTCCACTTACACTCACTCAATCACTCGACCCCTTGCGCTCCACCCACACACTGCCCTGTTCACTCCTCATTTACTGCAGTAAATCTATTCAGGTCAGATGCTAATGAACTACATATCACCACAATCAATAGGAGCAGCACATTTTCAGTTTCAACATGCATGTATGGGGGTAAAATGACAAATAACCCACTATGAAATCCCAAAAAACTGCTCATATTCTTTGTACACAAAGAACGGTAAGTGGATGTATCACATATACAAACAATCTCTGTTTGATAGTCTGCTTGATCGTAAGAGGCCTTTGTAAAAATGTTGGTAATCCAAAAACAGATAGCACATGTACATCTCCAAAATGTATGTTTAAGAGCATTTAATCTGGAAAGCATTCCATTCCAATTAACATCTGCAAAACATCTTAATAAGATCATATTTTCATACATTCTAAATCATAATCACCTCAAAGACATCTGCTGAATTTATCATTGACATCCAAGAGGAAATGTCATATAGATATATTGCAGAAGAGCAAACAACGTCTTCCAGATTTTAACACACACATCAAATAGACGTCTGGGTAGTGTTGTCACACTTCCAAAATTTAATTAGTCTGAGCCAATACCAGTAAAAAAAACAGAAACTCTACCGGCAGCCAGTGGCGTCAATTCACCAAAAGCCAAAGTATGGCAAGTTCCGATGACTTCATCCAATCTTACTTCATCACGTGACAGCATCAAATCAAGTCCCAAATATTTAAATTAATTCCTGACAATATCAACATATGCTGCAGCAGCCATCCTCAAATATCACACTGAAGTGCCTATTTACACACTAAATACTCTATGAAACTACATAGTCTACTTGTACTGTACATACTGAAGCCATTTGATAAATTGAAATGAAAGGTAAAATGACAGTACATAATATTATGAAAAATAGAACTACTTAAAATACTGACATAATCTTTACTTCATGACAGAACCAATGCATTCACAGTTTGACCAATAACCAGACCTGTCACTGAAATGTATTAATGCTACTAAAGTTATCGAGCCATGGACAGTGAATGATATTCTCTTTTTCTTGTCAATAGCCTATTGATGCAGATATTTTAAGATTTTTAGATTTTTGCATTACGTAACACATAACGGATGTATTTACATTAATATCATGTCAAGACGGCGCAGATTTGTCCCATCTGTTTATACACTCGTAATACATTAACGGCTGTGTCTTTATCATTTTGCTTCAAGAGGGGCATTTCAAAGCACTTTTAAATGTTCACACGCACAGCTCACCATGAAATAGGAGCACTTTCTAAAGTACACGCAGACTTTCGCATGTAACTGCGGATGTAGTCAAACAAACAGCCCGCAGGTATGGAACTGAGTCAGTTAGAATTTATTTGTGATAAAAAAATAATTTAAAACTCTCTTAATCCTGTAATTAAAATATATTCCTTTGCATTGACCAGGCAGTCAAGGTATGGCAGCTGCCATACGCGGAACACAGACTATCGCCTCGCACTTTCTCACAGCACCTCGCAACTCATATATATTAATATTGGGCTATTAAGTCTTTTTAGGTGTAATGCATCCACATACACTATATTGCCAAAAGTATTTGCTCATCTGCCTTTAGACGCATATGAACTTAAGTGACATCCCATTCTTAATCCATAGGGTTTAATATGACGTCGGCCCACCCTTTGCAGCTATAACAGCTTCAACTCTTCTGGGAAGGCTTTCTACAAGGTTTAGGAGTGTGTTTATGGGAATCGTTGACCATTCTTCCAGAAGCACATTTGTGAGGTCAGACACTGTTGTTGGACGAGAAGGCCTGGCTCGCAGTCTTCGCTCTAATTCATCCCAAAGGTGCTCTATCGGGTTGAGGTCAGGACTCTGTGCAGGCCAGTCAAGTTCTTCCACACCAAACTCGCTCATCCATGTCTTTATGGACCTTGCTTTGTGCACTGGTGCGCAGTCATGTTGGAACAGGAAGGGGCCATCCCCAAACTGTTCCCACAAAGTTGGGAGCATGGAATTGTCCAAAATTTCTTGGTATGCTGAAGCATTCAGAGTTACTTTCACTGGAACTAAGGGGCCAAGCCCAGCTCCTGAAAAACAACCCCACACCATAATCCTCCCTCCACCAAACTTCACAGTTGGCACAATGCAGTCAGACAAGTACCGTTCTCCTGGCAACCGCCAAACCCAGACTCGTCCATCAGATTGCCAGATGGAGAAGCGTGATTCGTCACTCCAGAGAACGCGTCTCCACTGCTCTAGAGTCCAGTGGCGGTGTGCTTTACACTACTGCATCCGACGCTTTGCATTGCACTTGGTGATGTATGGCTTGGATGCAGATGCTCGGCCATGGAAACCCATTCCATGAAGCTCTCTACGCACTGTTCTTGAGCTAATCTGAAGGCCACATGAACTTTGGAGGTCTGTAGCGATTGACTCTGCAGAAAGTTGGCGACCTCTGCACACTATGCGCGTCAGCATCCGCTGACCCCGCTCTGTCATTTTACGTGGCCTACCACTTCGTGGCTGAGTTGCTGTCATTCCCAATCGCTTCCACTTTGTTATAATACCACTGACAGTTGACTGTGGAATATTTAGTAGCGAGGAAATTTCATGACTGGACTTGTTGCGCAGGTGGCATCCTATCACAGTACCATGCTAGAATTCACTGATCTCCTGAGAGCGGCCCATTCTTTCACAAATGTTTGTAGAAGCAGTCTGCATGCCTAGGTGCTTCATTTTATACACATGTGGCCATGGAAGTGATTGGAACACCTGAATTCAATTATTTGGATGGGTGAGCGAATACTTTTGGCAATATAGTGTATGTAGGTGTAACGGTGGTTGTCTTGGAGTGGAAGAGGAAGAGAGGAGACGCAGGAATAGATTCTTTAAATCCTTTAATAATGATCGCTGGAATGGAAACACACAATAAATCTTAACACTAGTAATCGCTGGAGTGGAACTAACAATAAATCATAACATAACACTTCACTAACTCAACGTAATACTTCAATGACTGACAAATGATGAAGAAAACTAGAGGGTATTTATACACAAGGAAACTAATGAGGGAATGGAAGGCAGGTGCGGATGATGATGAGCAGATAGAAGTGGTTGGGCAGTGAATTCTGGGAAATGTAGTGTAGGGGAAAACTTCAAAATAAGAGTCCTTGAAGATATGAGGGAGACAGACTGTGACACCCCCCCCCCCCCCCCCCTTTAAAGGGCAACTCCTGGCACCCAAAGACGGATGAGGAGGGTATGATGCAGAAGATGAAGGATCCAAGGAGGATTATCAGGAGGCCTAGGGGGCAGCTTCAGGGCTGGGAATGGATCCGGGGACCTGGGGGGCGGCTTCAGGGCTGGGAATGGATCAGGAGGCCTGGGAGGCTGCCACAGGGCAGGGACTAGGTCAGGAGACCAGGGAGGCAGCCACAGGGCAGGGACTAGGTCAGGAGACCAGGGAGGCAGCCACAGGGCTAGGAATGGGTCAGGAGGTGGAACCGCTGGAGGAGGAGAGTCTGGGGAAGCGGGTGGAGCCGCGGAAGGTAAGAGCTGTGGAAAGCGGAGCCGTGAGAGTCTTGAGGGGCGGAACTGGGGATCCTAGTGCCTGGACCAGGACGGAGCCGGAGGCTCAGAGGACCGAGGCAGTGCCAAAGGCTCGGAGGACTGAGGCGGAGCCAGTGGGGCTGAGGACCAAGGTGGAGCCAGAGGGAAGGAGGTCCCTGTTAGAGCTGAAGGCGGAGCCAGGTGACCAACTGACCAAGGTGGAGCTGGAGGGACTAAGGACCCTGGTGATGCCGACAGGCCGACGGCCCACGGTGGAGATGAGGGGACATAGGGCCAAGGTGGTGAAGAGGGAGTGGAGGGCCAAGGCGGAGTCCAGGGTTCGGAGGGCGAAGGCAGAGTCGGAGGGTAGGCCGATCCCCTTGTCTTTGGAGACCCCGGGGCTGATGCTTGAGCAGGTGACTTGAGGGGAACCGGCTGATCAGAGGAGGGAGGAGGAGGAGCCAAGGAAGGTGTTGAGAGAAGAGCCATGGAAGGCATCAAGGGGTTGAAGGGAACCTGTGGAGGTGGGACCGAGGAATATGATGGCCTTGGCAGAGGAAGAAGGAGTGGGAGGATGGGTGGGAACAGCAGAGACGAGGAGACTTGGAAACTGGATGGGATCAGTGGCTACTGGCGACTCATAGGACAGATTATTTCAAAAACATCAACTATATTAGTAGAGACTGGGCTCAGCTCACCCTCAGTGGTGGGAGTATGGGCGGGGCTCAAACTCAATGCCCTAAAACTCCACTAATATGCCCTCTAGGATGGATGTTGGTGCTGGCTCTCGCACCTGGTCAGACTCCTCGATGGACTTGGGCTGTTGGTCCTTTGCGGGCAAGGCTGATGGCCTTGGGACAGTCGAGGCTACAGGCTCTGGGACGGTTGAGGCTACAGGCTCTTTGACATGGCTCGTAGACCATGGCAGGCGTCGAGGAGGGGTAATGGAGGTTCAGCATGGCTCGGACGTATTCCAAGAAGGGAAGATTCTCTACTTGCAGAAGGGCTGTGGAATGATGGAAGTTTAAGCCCATACCATAGATGGCACAGAGGTAGGGGTCTGAGATAGTAGTGGAAGTGATGAGTTGGCAGAATTTGATGGTGTATTCAGGAAGAGGAATGTCTTGCTTGAATAAATCCATAAATGAACCACTCAGCTCCTTGACTCTTGTGGGTCTGAACATGTAGGAGAGGAGGATTAGAGGGATCACTGGAGTGGAGGAGGACGTTAGGAAAGATTATTTCTTTTATGTAGTACTGCCCTTCAAAAGCTACATTACACAAAATTTACTGTAATTTACACAAATCATCCTGTTCAAAAGTTTTCACCCCCTTGGCTCTTCTTGTGTTGCCTTCTTGAGCATCAATGAATGTTTACATCTTTTGTAATAGTTGTGTATGTGTCCATCAGTTGTCCTAAGTGTCAAAAGCTGGATGTTTATATCATATAGCCACTGTTGGGAAGAACTCAAATGTGCAGAAGATGCTGGGAAACAAAATAATGTACAGTAGTTGGGGGATTTTCCTTAAGAAAAGTGGGCAGCTTCACATTTCAGGACAAAGCAGGGACTCATGAACAATTACACAAACAGTTATTACACTAACAGTTAATCATCGAAAAAGCAACACCATATTGAAGGGTTTGTTCTCATGCCAGGAGCCCTCGTGCGCAGTCTGTCTCATGAACGCGCACAGGAGATCAACGGTCGGTCAAGAGTTTCACTTAGTAATATATCAGATTTTGGTTTGTTTCTCACCAAACCTTATCGTATTCTTTCAGAACAAGACATGAGTCACATAATGTACAATAATTTGTTAGATTTGTTATTTGTTGTTTTTTTTTTTTTTTTCACAATTTCTCCCTTTGTGTTAAGAAAAAGAAAGAAAATCAAATGGAGTTATAACAACACAGGGGTGAGTAAACAATGACTGAATTTTCATTTTTGGGTGAACTAATCCTTTAAGAACCAAGGGAATGTAAACTTTTGAACAGGATCATTTGTTTAAATTCAGTTACCATTTTGTCTTGTATCTGTTGTCAAATAGCTTCTTCAAGGTAGTACTAAATACATTTTTATGATTCCTCTTATTTTTTTAAAAAAATGATAACACATGGACACAACAGGGTTTTAGGTGCACAAGCAGTGTGCAGAGTGCCCCGCATTGTGCCGTTTTCTGCAAATTAACTAGAGAATCATGTTTGTGTTAAATGGCCCTAATATTATCAGTGGGCTTTTCGAGTGTTTTCGGATGTAGCATTGCAGTCAAACAGTGAGATGGAACTTCTCAGCGTGTGCTAATTACTACTGTGTTGACTCATTATTTTCCCAAACCAGTTGGCTGATTCTGAAACCACTTTGAAGTTTGTTCAGCAGGATACTAATCATAATATATAAATATATGAAATGCAACAGAGGTGTTTTTCTTACATTTATATTGACAATTGTTTTTTCGTAGTTGTGAAGGTTAAAATAAGCTTAAAATGTTGATGTTGAGTTTACGGTTACAATTTGAATTCAGATTCATGAACAGATTCATTCGGACTCAGACTCAATTTGGACTCGACCTGTTATGGACTCAGTCTTGAGCCCGACTCGGTTCCTTTTGGACTCAGACTTGAGTCGGACTCAATTTTTTAAAGACTCATACATGACTAAGGTGGAATAGAACCCAACACTACTTCTTTCGGCTGCTCCCGTTAGGGGTCGCCACAACGGACCATCCCTGATCCACATATTTGACTTGGCACAGGTTTTACGCCAGATGACCTTCCTGATGCAACCCCCAGTGGCTGGGGGACTACTTGAACCCATTTTACTAAATAGTAGTAATATATTTCTGTCATGATTTCTTCAATTTCACGTGTTGAGCTTTTATTTTGAATCAAACATTTATTTTGACATAAAGTCTTTTCCCTGTGTTTTTGATTGTAGCTTCACATCTCAGAAGCGGTTGGTTATAGCAGTTGGCCCAGTGTGATTTTTAAAATACAAAATGCTGCGATTTTAATTACAGTATATAAATGTATAGTCTGCAGGTGCTGAGTGCCACAGTGAATGTGCGCTACATTTCTGCATTTTTGATTGTAGCTTAACATGCAGACTGTATATTTATTTATTTAAATTTCATCTTTTTGCATTTTAATAAATCACACTAGGACATATCACAATTTTAATTGGATTAATTGTCCATTTCAGTGTAAAACAAGTAAGAGAGCACATGCTTAAATATGGGTGTGAGCATTTGAAAGCAGCCGCTGTGAGTCAGACAGCTCAAGGGGACTGAATTGAGTTGGTGCTCGGTACCAGTACGTCAGATACACTTTATGTCATTGCATCTTTTTTATTTTAGTATCGACTTTGTACTGAAGTACTGATACTTTTGACACCCCTACGTCTGTGTGATCTATGTGTGCTATCAGGGAAGAAATGGCATTGATTTGACGGACCAGACAAGGCTTTCATAAAACAGCAAATAATACAAATGAAACTGTCAACTTTAAAAGTGAACTATGAACTTTCTCAAAGACGGGGGGGAGGAAGGTGTGTCCTTACGATGTCAGACAGGTTTAGTGCCTCTGGCCAGTGAGACGCACTTATTATTTGCATGTGAGAACTTGAATCTCCGCCCTCCATCAGCTTCTGAGAACTTTGTGTTTTCAGAAACATTCAGGTTTGTTCAGTGGAGAACCCCTTGACTTATGACAAACTTCGGCTGTACTGATTAAACAAGGGATAACAATGCTAAGAGACACAGCATGTTGATTTCTAAGTAAGTCCTGAAACTTTTGACATACACAAATGGCCCAGACTTTATTTTCATACTCTAGATTTAAAAAGTACTGCATTTTTTGGAAGTAGCCAAAGAAAATTGGAGAGAGTGAAAGGTGAGTTGCTTTGTCATACTTCCACTTAATTTAATCTTTATTTAGTTCATATACTAAACGGTAAGTTTCAGTGTGTGCAATGTCAGAGCTTCAAGTATTTTAACAGACTATTTCTGAGTAGGTATACAAATGATGTAGAAGTACTGCAAGGTATATGATGAAATAATACTTAGCCTAACATTAAAAGGATACTGAATTTTTAGAAGTAATCAAAGGAAATGCACAGATAGTTTACCAAAGATGTTTTTTTTTTTTTTTTTTGCTATACACTTACTTGTCAGTATTGTTTAATATATTGAAAGACAAGTTTCAGTTCTTAAGTACCATTTCAGATTGTTTGGCACTACATTACATGCACAGATTGTTCTTAGACTGTGAGATATCCACTTTTAAATTGCATGCCTTCTATTTATCTTGGTCTATACATGGATTTTAGTTGCAGTTTTATCTTTAGAATGTGCTGATGTTGTACGGTGTCTTTAAAGAGCTTAAGAACTAAACAGGCCTTAGGTTTATGTACATGTGACTGATTAAAAACAGAGAAAAGGTTTTTGTGTTTTTTGCTAAACACTCTGGAATAATTACAGACAGGGTGGAAATATTCTCACTTTTTTTTCTAAACAATTTCCTATATATATATATATATATATATATATATATATATATATATATATATATATTTTTTTTTTTTTTTTTCTTTCACATTCGCCATCTGAATAATGTGTGCACAAAGTGTCTATTGAAACATTTAAACCAGAATTGCTGATATAAATTCACAGTATAATGTAAATAACTGTTCCAAAATAGATATTCGAAATAAATTCTACAAGACCTAAACAAACTAATATGTGTAAGATATTGAAAATAATGTCATGGTACACTGTAAGAAATTTTAGAAATTTTAACAACAACAACAACAACAACAAAAGTGCTAAAAAATGCTGCAGTAAAAATCAGTTAATTTGGTTAAAAATTATACAAATAAAAAATAGTATATTTAAAAAGACAATAAAGACACTTTAAGAGTTATGTTTTAAATAAGTAAAAAAAATAAAAAAAATAAAACATATATATATATATATATATATATATATATATATATATATATATATATATATATATATATATATATATATATAAAATATTAAATCACCAAATTGCTATTACGAAATGACAAACATTGTTATTATTAGGGATGTGCCCGAAGCTGAATACCTTATTCAAAAAGGCAGAAATAATGACTTCAAAAGAATAACAAATCCATCGGAATAATAGAAAAAAAAATTATTGGAAGACTGATCATCCAATGAACACAGGTATTAAGTGGCTTATAGCTTTCATCAAACTGAAAAAATAAAAGAAAAGAAAAAATAAATAAAATGCAGTATTCAACAAATATTTTCATTTATTAATAATAAAATAAAATAAACCTTGCCATCCATTGCATGTTTATGAACACCATGAGAGAAACTCGTTCACAGTGGCTTGCATGTTCATGTGAGAACTTGCGTTGGTTTAACACCTTTAGAAGACTTGGAATGTGCCACACGAGTCACATAGACTACTTTTATGATACTTTGGGGTCATTTTAAGCTTTAAAGTGAGTCACTATCAACTACCACTGTTTTGACAAGATGGACCGGGATATTCGTTAACATTTCTCCTTTTGTGCTCCGCATAAGAATAAAAGTCATAGGAGTTTGAAATGAAATGAGGGTGAGTAAATCATGACAGAATTAATTTTTTTGCATGAACTATCTCTTTGAACACTGTGTGTTGTTTCTTAGGTGGGTGAGACTGTACAGTGTTTTGCCAAATAGGAATCCAGATTCCAGATGGACGTCATGATGGAATCGGACTTGTCTCTGCTGTCTTCTTGCAAGGAGGAGTTCAAGGCCGAGGATTATATACAACCGCATTACAAAGAGGCGTATCGGTTAGCCATTGATTGTCTAGTCAGTGGGGGAGAAGATTCTTATCAAAATTTCATCAAAAAGGAAGGCTTATGGGGCTTCCTATCAGAGGAGGAAATCCACCACATCACAGAGAGCGCCGTACAGCCACCCACCAGCAACCACTCAGAGGAAGTGGACTGTCCTCGGGATGACACTTCCTCCACGGGTACATACTGGCCCACTAACTCTGACACAGACCCTCCAAACCTGGACTTAGGCTGGCCAGAACCCTCGCACAGTAGACTCCAGACCAGCGTAGACCTGCTCTTCCATCCACCCCGCCAAAACAGCCCCACCATCAAGGAAGTGATCTGCAAACACATACGGGATGCCAGGCAGGTAATGTTGATGAAACAACATGGTGAGAAGGGTGTAAATAAACGCCTCTTTGAAACCAGTCTTTCTGCAGATCATGTGCATGAAAGTTTAGAAACACGTAGCTGCACAACAAGCAAATGCAACCTTGTCTTTCTAAGGTAAAAGCAGAAAGCAAATACCTTGTCTATCAACTGCAAATTATGATACCCAAATTATGTAATAATTTCTCATCATCATGTTGGATTTTTAAAGAATCTTTGCAGCTCTTTTACTGGTCACAAAACTCTGAAATCTCATTCACACTCACATTCAGAATCAAACATAGTCTGTTGGTGTGTCGCACTTCTGTTAACATATTTTATGCAAATTTTGGGATATTGCATAAAAAAACATAAACATTCGCTTTAGGTGGATACACTTTTATATTCAGAAAGAAGACATTTAAATTACATATTTTTTTAAAAGCCACAGTGGCTTCGAATTCCATTTTCATCTCTATTTTGCACCAATTTTGTTCTCTTAAAGGGTCACAACACCCCTGTTCCAACACAGTTGAGTTCTCACTACATTTTCAAAAGAAACAGCCAAAGAGGGCGTGATCAGCAGTGGAGAGGAGGGGACAAGGGGAGGGAACACAACAACTGGCTGATCCCATCACTCAGCTTTATTTCAATAATGCCGTTAACATCATCAACAATTCACACAATTACTCATAACAGAATGCATACATTTAGTATATCAGATATTATTTGCACCCTGGTTCAAATAATGGTATATGCTATTTACACCCCAGTGCAAATAGTGGTAGATATTATTTGCACCCATAGTTAAATACTAACATACAGTATAGGGGCATCATTGCAGTGTGTTTATTGTGTTTATTTAGAGTCCCACAGACACACTACATTAACCTCTACCCCTAAACCTAACATTACCTCACCTTAGAAAAAATAACCTTGGTTTTACTACAGTAACCATGGTACCATGGTATTTTTTGTAAATTTACAGTAACCACAAAATTAACCATGGTTACTATATTACCACCTGTAACAGCTAAAGGACTGGCAAGGAGGAGGCAGGAACCAGCTGAACAGTCAACGTAACTTTTAATGTAAAACTCAACATAAAACGTCTCAGTTACTGTCGTAACCTCCGTTCCCTGATGGAGGGAACGAGACGTTGTGTCGATATAGTGACACTAGGGGTTGCTCTTGAGAGCCTCAAACACCTCAGATCTTTGAGAAAAGACCAATTTGCATGCCACTCCCCTGGACATACGGGTATAAAAGGAGCTGGTTCGCAACCACTCATTCAGGTTTTGTGCTGAGGAGCCGAGACAGGGTCCCGGCCATTTCAGCGGGTTGTACAGTGTTGTGGCAGGGGGGACACAATGTCTCGTTCCCTCCATCAGGGAACGGAGGTTACGACAGTAACCGAGACATTCCCCTTCTGTCACTCACTCGAAGTTGTGTCGATGTAGTGACACAAGGGGTCCCTATACGAAACACCACATGCTGCCTGGAGGGGAGGTAACATGTGGCAAGCACGTCATGTGGGCTCAGAGCCGCACATCGAAGAGGCATGGTGGTAGGTCCTGCCTGAAAGGGGAGGAGCTCTACAAACATGGTGACTGGGACAGAGAGGGCTCTGTCGAAGGGAGATGCAGGTCTGCCAACAGGGAGACCGTACTGCGGAAAATACATCACAGGGGGTTACCGGAGTAACCGGCAACTGTGGAGCACCTACCTCAGTAAGGGCATATTAGCACACGTACTGGATCCAGCTGTGAATTCCTCCGCTGAATTCGCGAGCCACAGGGCTAGGAAGGAAAGACATCCAGGGTTCACGGGTTCATGAACTCGCATGTGAAAAGAAGCGCATATCTTCGCCTCTTTGGAGGGGAAAGGCGCTATACGCAAGCGATACATCCAGCCAGCTGTCCGTATTCCCGAACTTACCTGTTCATACCTGACAGAACACGGGATGAAACTGGCTCAACCGAGTGAAGCGGATGCCACTGAACCGGGGCTGGCGCCTGGCGAACTGAATCGTGTAGCCGAGTCGGATGGTCCTGGCCAACCACCGCGACGGGTTGAAAAGTGCTAGCCACGCGTCCAAGCTCCGGGCGAGGGGCACTAAGGGGATGATCGCGTTTAACGTACCTGTGGGTGGGGCCTTATGGCGGGAGGGAGCAGGGGATGCCAGGTCAAGGAGCCTCACTTCGTCTCAAACTCATGGCTGTGCTGAGGGGACCCTCGAAGCACTTACCTTGCTCCATGTACCCAGCGTTGGGGGGGTCGGCGACGGGGGAAGAGGGACTTTTTGACCGTCCTCGTAGTCCGTCACAACCACCTGGCCATGGGTGTGAGTATGGTGCGACCAGACGCGGGCCCCCCCCGCCTTTGCGGCGTCTAAGTCACAGGTGCTCAGTTCCCGGTTGCCGTGATAATGGCGGTTGTAAACATTGGCTATGTGACCCAGGGAGTGAGGAAACTGCTCTTTTGAGAATGTGGGTACCGCAGCCTGTTCAGGGTGCGGCGAACATAAAAGAAAAGGAAACCAAGGATTTACCTCCCGGCCCTCCACCGGGGGATGGAGTGGTCTGGATACCAGCTCCGGGTTTGCAGCAGACATCTCACTCCCTGAGTCGTCCGTCTCTGGGGCGCTTAGGAGCCTTCCGGGTCCTTGTGCCGGCCCGTGAGGTGGGGGGGCGTCAGCTTCCTGCGGGGGGCTCTACACTGGGGCCGAGAATTGGGCTTGGGCTGAGGCGGAGCCGCCTGGGCTTTTGCCACCACAGGGGGATGCCCTCGGCGAGCAGACAGGATACGGGATCTTGAGCCGCACCGGGGCAAGATGTGTTGTATAGCCTCCGTCTGCTTCCTCACCACCGAGAACAGCTGGGCGAAGTCCTCGACGGTGTCCTTGAAAGCGAACCTTGTCCGCATCCCTCATCTCGACCAGATTCAGCCACAGGTGGCGTCCCTGGACCATGAGGGTGCACATCACCTGCTCGAGTGCTCGCGCCGTGACATTCGTCGCCCGGAGGGCAAGGTTGGTCGCCGAGCGCAGCTCCTGCATCACATCGGGATCAGGACTACCCATGTGCAGTTCCTTTAGTGCCTTGGCCTGGTGTACTTGCAGGAGGGCCATGACATGCTTTGGCCGTCAGAGACGACGTCGTCCTACAGGCCTTGGAAGGGAGTGCCGTGTGATCCCGCCAGGTGGGTTGCACCACAACCACCTTATCCACCTGAGGGACCTCCATATACCCGTGGGCCTCCCCGCCATCGAGGGTAGTGAGAGCGGATGAGCTGGGAGGTTGGTTTCGGGCAGAAAAATTTCCTTTTTTTCATCAGCTCATCGTGCACTTCCAGGATGAAAGGGACCGGGGGGGGGGGGGCGTGGCTGTGAGCGTCGCCCCGAACCCAGGAACCAATCATCTAGTCACGAGGGCTCAGGGGAGGGTGGAAGGTTCCACTCCAACCCGACACACTTGGCAGCCAGGGCAAGCATGGTGGTCATCTCGCCATCAGCCTCAGACTGGGTGGGCCAACCCTAAGGTGGTAGCCCAGTTGAGTCCTCGGCATCTGACATCGCCAGTATGCTCTCCGATGCAGCAATCGGGCACTCATCCCACTCCGGAGCTCCAAAAGGGACACTAAGCTGGCCCTGGGGTGAGCTGGTCTCCTCTTGGAACTCGCCGGGGGCAAACGAGCACGCTGGGGAATGGGTGGTCCGCGGGGATTTACCCGGCAGAGCCGCGCCCATTGAAGCCCCCAAATCGCCTCCAGCACCAGCCGGGCTGGCCTCGTACCTGGAGGTAAAAGGCGATGCGCAGGGGGCGGCTAGAGTGGCTTTCCCCCGGAAGAAGGAAAGCCGTGACTGCAACATTACCATGGTCATATTCTCGCAATGAGAACATGAACCATCCGCGAAGGCTGCCTCAGTGTGATCGCTGCCCAGACACGTGAGGGAGCGCCCGTGGCCGTCGGAAGCAGAGAGATTGCGACCGCATCCAGGAATCACACAAAGACAGAAAGGCATCTTTATAAAGACGTGTCTTTAAAAAGACGTTCAACGTCAATGTGTGTACTCTAATAGAGAAAATATACTCTTTAGCAGGAATATACACTCTTTTAGCGCAGTCGAAGCACCCAGGGGCGAAATCTGCACTCGTCATGCAGAAGGAGAGAAAGCCGCTGGAAATGCGCCATATATCTAAAAGCATACACTTCTTAAGACGTGAATGGCACAGCAGTAGTATTCAGCTCGCTGATAGTACAACCGCTTGGCTCCGAAGAAAACATCTGAATGAGTGATTGCAAGCCAGCTCCTTTTATACGCGTATGTCCGGGGAAGTGGCATGCAAATTCCACTCTGCAATTCTCATTGACCTTTTCTCAAAGATCTGAGGTGTTCTGGGCTCTCAAGAGTGACCCCTAGTGTCACTACATCGACACAACGTCAAGTGAGTGACAGAAGGGGAACAAACATAAACACACACCTGCAGCGCGGCCGCGTGCGTCTCTCTCTCTCTCCCAAACTGGCGTCTCCGGCCCCCCTTTATCTCGCTTTCCCGCTAATCATCCGATTCAGCGCCGATTCAGCTGTTTTGAAAGATCACAATACATTAAACAGAATCACACTGCTCATTTTATATCTGTAATTTAATGTGCAAATAAATGCCAAGCCATGTACAGTGTATTGAAAATATATGAATGTTTTTTTACATTTTAATACATTTTGAGACTTATTCCAAGACATTGATTCACAAATATAAGTGCTTAGATCTGTTAACACACTCGCATTATGGATGGATGGATGGATGGATGGATAGCGTTTGTGTCTGGGACAATCAATGTAAACCTCATCTCAAACAAGCCCCATTCAAAGAAAGAAAGAAAGAAAGAAAGAAAGAAAAATAAAGAAACATTTCCTAGTGTGAATTTTTCAATGGAAAAAACATCTTTGGAGAGTTTGGAACAACATGATGATTACAAGTTTTAAACTCTTAATTCTATGAAAGCTCAGACTTGACAGTCGTGACGTCATATATATATATATATATATATATATATATATATATAAATAAATGTAAAAAAAAAAAAAAAAAAAAAACTTTATATATATGGTAGCGGCCTCAACAGTTAAAGGTAGTTTAAATATATTTCTGTTTGATAAGTCACCGCTGCCGAGCATGTGATTAATAAAACCTTTAAAAGTGTTTGTAAGGTGAGTAGAGTGCAGTAGTAGGATTCTGGTAGTAAAAGTCACATTAATTTTTTCCATTGAGAGTGATGATAAATTTGTGATAATGTACAGTATGAAACTGTTAAACAGACCTATCAGCTCTGAAGTTGATAAATTATGATTCTGTAGAAGCCTCAAATCAATGCGATTTCAACTTCATGATTCAATTACATCATAAGCAATACTTCATGGGATGTGTGTTTCATTCACTTAAAATGTACCTTTGTTTTATGACCTTCAAACACTCATTTGCTTCTAATCAATGTGTGTATGTTGTGATTCATCTCAAAGCTGGTTGGTTTGGTTCATGGCTTCTCTTTACTGAAGAATTTAATTAATATGTAAAAAACCAAGGCCACTAAAAATGTTGCACTCTATTACTCAAGGTAAATTGAAACAATGCCTGTGAGTCAAGGTACTAGTTAATCGTAAACTGTGTAGGTGGCTATAACAACTGGGAATAACAGGACATACACTACCGGTCAAAAGATTTGAAACACTCATTCATTCTTTATTTATTAAATTTTTCTTCACATTTTAGAATAATAGTAAAGTCATCAAAACTATGGAATAACATAAATGGAACTATTGGAATTATGTTGTGACTAAACAAAATCCAAAATAAATCAAAACTGTGTTATATTTTAGCATCTTCAAAGTAGTCACCATTTGCCTAGAATTTGCAGACATGTACTCTTGACATTTTCTCAACCAACTTCTTGAGGTATCACCCTGGGATGCTTTTTAAACAGTATTGAAGGAGTTCCCATCTATATTGGGCACTGATTTGCTGCTTTTCTTTATTATTTGGTCCAAGTCATCCATTTCAAAAACCTTTTTTTTAAATACAATTTTAGTTTTATAATGAAATAAATTAATATGTTGGCACAATTATAGTATTGTCTACAAAACGTCCTGGTTACTTTCGTAACCTCCGTTCCCTGATGGAAGGAACGAGATGTTGTGTCGATGTAGTGACACTAGGGGTCACTCTTGTGAGCCCCAAACACCTCTGCTTTTTTGAAAAAAGGCCAATGAGAATTGGCGAGTGGAATTTGCATGCCACTCCCCCAGACATACGGGTATAAAAGGAGCTGGTATGCAACCACTCATTTAGGTTTTATGCTGAGGAGCCGAGACCAGGTCCCGGCCATTTCAGCGGGTAGTTCAGCGTTGTGGCAAGAGGGACACAACATCTCTTCCCTCCATCAGGGAACGGAGGTTACGAAAGTAACCAGGACGTTCCCTATCTGTCACTCACTCGACGTTGTGTCGATGTAATGACACTAGGGGTCCCTATACATAACTCCACAACTAGCTGAACTGTGTTGCGTGAACTGGCGGTGTGTTACAGGCAGACTGCTGTGTGCCTTGTAGCCAACGCACCAGGCCGTCACGTAACCTCCCCCAACGCTCTTATGAGCATCGAACAGTCCATCAGGAACAAGTCGACTGCCCAACTATAGGGACAGGCTAGCCCAGCCGAGGCGCTGGACACAGCAACACCAAGGCTGGGTCTGCCTCCTCATGCCTTCGTAGTGCACCATCTGCGGACACAAGTGCACCACGAGCGCCTTGTCCACCTGGGGGATCCCCGAATACACCCTGGCCGCTCCGCCATCGAGGGTAGCGAGAGTGGCGGAGCTGAAAGACCAGGACTGGGCAATAAAAGTTGCCTCCCACGATCTTGTCAGTTCCTCATGTACTTCCGGGAAGAAAGGAAGGGGGGCAGGGCATGGCCGTGGTCAGCGCCCCATGCCCAGGAACCGATTGTCGAGCTGCGAGGGTTCAGGGGAGAGTGGAGGGTTCCAATCTAGCCCGATGCTCGCAGCCGCCCGGGAAAGCACGTCCGTCATTTCTGTGTCATCGCGAGGCTGGGCAACCGTTCCCGAAGGAGGAATCTGAGCCGAAGCCTCTGCGTCAGACTGGACGAGCTCTGATGCTGCGCTCAATAACTCATCGTCTTCCGGAGCTCCGAACAAGATGTCGAACTCGCGCTGAGACGAGCCGTCTTTCTCGTGTGAGAGCCCGATCGGTGCAAGCGAGCGTGCTGGGGAATGGGAGGTCTGTGGGGGGATACCCAGTGGAGGTGGTCCCATTTATGTCCCCAAATCACCCCCAGTGCTAACCGACGCAGCCTCAAACCCGTAGGTAGAAGGACCTGTGCGGTGAGCGGCTGGGGTGGCTTGCTTTCGTGAGACCACAACGTTGCCATGGTCATGTTCTCGCAATGAGGACATGACTCATCTATGAACGATGTCTCCACATGGGCAGTGCCCAGACACGTAAGACAGCGATCGTGGCCGTCGGAAGCGGAGCGATAACTACCACAACCAGGAATAACACACAAACGGAAAGGCATCTTTAAAAAGACGTGTCTTTAAAAAGACGTTCCGTGTGTGCCACTCTTTCAGAAAGAAAATATAGTCTTTTAGAATATACTCTTTTAAATGTTCTGCTGAAGCCCCCAGGGGCATTCTCTGCAAACCACAGATGCAGAGGGGGAGAAGCCGCTGAAATGCACCATAAGATCCAGCAGAGAGAGGTGGATGAACTCGGCGGATGAATTCAGCTCAATGAATAGAACCGCTCGGCTCCGAAGAGAAAATCTGAATGAGTTGTTGCATACCAGCTCCTTTTATACCCGTATGTCCGGGGGAGTGGCATGCAAATTCCACTCGCCTATTCTCATTGGCCTTTTTTAAAAAAAGCAGAGGTGTTTGGGGCTCCCAAGAGTGACCCCTAGTGTCACTATATCGACACAATGTCGAGTGAGTGACAGATAGGGAACTAATTTCAAACATTTAAGCATACGCCTTCAGATCAAAAGATTTTTAAGATCATGAGAAACATTGTTTCAACAAGTGTTTCAAAACTTTTGACTGGTAGTGTATTTCATATAATATGTTCCAGCATGAATCGTTTCCCTCAAATAGAATTACAATCAGTATTTCCGCCTCCATTTTCGGAGAGTATTTCCAGGCTAGCTTTCAGAGTGAGTTGTATTGTAGCTTGCTGTTTTTCCTCAGGGTCAAAACAGTAATGGATCAAAGCTATGTGAGTAAAGATCTTTTAAGTGCTGAGATACAAGGCATGTCTTTGATCCACAGCAACACCTACCATATAAACTTGACGGGCCGCTCACCAGGTTTTAGCCTTGCAGACAACTTCTACATTAAAGAAAAAAGAAGAAGAAAAAAAGAGTGGGGTCTCCAAATTTTCTTCTAAAGAAATGTCTTTCTAAATAACGTTCACAAAGTGAATGTGGAATGTGAAAACATCGTCCAGAGTACTCAGAGGTCAAATCTGTTTTTTAGTTGCTGTTTTTTTGTTTGTTTGTTTGTTTTTTTATCTCCCCAAATGGGCTTCTCTAGCTGACATTTGATATGCTTGACACTGAAGAATGATATAAAATGTGGCCTAACATTTAACTGACTATACTATTACCTTTAAAGAGTATTCTCTTCAGGCCCAGCACTGCTGTGTAATTGTTTTAGGTGAATTCTGGGGGAAGAAAGTTCTGTAATACATACATACATACATATATATACAATTATGAAGTGAAGGGGGTGGGGGTTGGTTATGGAAATAATGTCACAATGCAAATGACAGGCTTGGTAAGATTCACGCTGGCTCTACAATATTGTTTAACAATGTAGTTAATGCCTAAAATGGTTTCAAACCGATGTGTCTGTATACCATTTTTAATGGGCTTCATAGTCCACTGATGAGACCAGCATCACACAGTGTTTCACCACTCAATCTGTGCAATGTCAGATGTGTGGAGGAAAACTGCCAACCATTTCCACTGCCCTGCCTGGCCAATATATGAATCCCACATAATCTCAGAGGAGGCTCCACACTGATTTCCTTTAAATCAAGCCTTGTGAAAGACGTCTTCTACCCTTGCTTAAGATGTGATAAGCACAGGTACATCAACCTCTCTTCAAGGCATCAGACTAAGTACTAAATTGAGTCTCACCCCGGCAACAGTGACAGCTAAAACGTACCGAACAAACAGAAGGCAAACAAAGAATGATGTTGTGCAATGTGCACTACTCAAACGATCACTCCCTTTCCAGTTGATCAGACAGGAGTGGCAGAATATTTGGGTGTGCCCATGAGAACTCAGTATAACTGCAAGAAAAAAAATGTCATGCAAAGAAAGACCTGCTGCCGGGGTGTGGAGTGAATCCTTTTTAGTAAGAAGTGAGAATGCACAGGCTTCATTCTTAGCAATGCAATTTGCATTTGATTTTGATGATGGGAGATGATTAAAGCATTGGCTGTAATAATGCTAATGAGGCAGCACTTCTATTGAACACTCTAAACTGACGGACGGACATGAATGTGATATTGCAAACAAAATAGCCACTATTCGTCGCATCAATGCAGCTCTGAGCTACCTTTTGATCTTGACCATAAACATCCAAATAAGAAGTGATAACATAATTGGAATGGTCCCACATTATGTTAGGCGTCTTTACCTACTATGTACTAACATTAAAATACATACAATGCAATGCATTTATTGTGTAAAATGTTGTTCTGCAAAATTCTCAGAAGATTCGTATGTGCTGCTACTGAGGTTAATGTATGGGAGTAGGGTTAGGTTTAGGGTAGAGGTTGGAGTTGGGGTTGGGGTAGGGTTAGGTTTAGGATTTAGGGTAAGGTTAACAGTGTTACTACAGATGTGATTATATGAAGGTACTTTAAATGTAAGTGCATTGTAACAACACATATGTACATAATAAGTAAATTTTATTAAATGCTTAAGTACATAGTAGTTAAAGACAAATATTATAAAATTGGCCTTAGACAATGTAATTCACAATAAAGAATTGAGACAATAGCTCTGTTCCAAAACCAGTGAACTGCCTCACTGCCCACTGCACATAGGAAGCTGCCTTCTATGGCAGCATCCTTACCATCAACCTCATAAGTGATTGATTTGAAATACTCAACATGGCAGCAATTACACACACCACACAAATTAGGCTCACACGGAAGGCTTGACTCACAATTCATTTCAATACAGTTTGACATTGCCATGTTATTAAGATAACACCGTGATAATGTAATAAACATAAAATGACATAGTGCACAGAAATATAGGGTATAATAATTTGTAATTAAACTATTCAGTTTTGAACAATTTGTAATTAAACTATTCAGTTTTGAATAGTTCAGTTTTATTCTAATATAAGAAAAAATATAAGAAAAAAAAACATTTTGAGATATTTATGAATTCGTTGGTTGATATCTGTACATATTTCACAAAATATATATATTTTTTATTATTATTTAAAACTTCTGAATAAATAATGAAAGCTCCTTTTTTAAATTTAAAACCATTTCCAAAGTCATGGTAGTCCTGTCATGTAAATTGCAATGAAAGAACTTTATCATTTAATAAAAAAAAAAAAAATAAAAAAAAAAAGTTTAGTTGAACATATAACCATTTGCTTTGATTCTGAAGCAAACCCCTCAAAATTAAATAATTTTGATTAGGGTTCCATTGGATACTGAAAACATTTTTAGTGACTAGATATATTTGCAAGGTTGACAAATTTGATTTAATAATTCCTGAAGTTAATGAGAAAGCTTCTCTCTGCGCTCTCATCCAGAAAGACAGTCAGAAAAAGGCCCCTTTTAATGCAACAGAATGCAAATGTAACTAATGAGAGATAATAAAAAATACAGTAATATACTGATTAAGATATAATGGTTATTTGTAGTGCAACCTCTGATTCCCTACCATACAGTATCAATCTGAATAACCACAATAGAAATGATACTCGAAAATTTCTCCTGTTATATCGATTTAACCAGTACATCGTCCACCCCTCAATGACATGTGTGTGTATTGCTCTTGTTTTGTCCTTCATATTGGACTTATTTTTTCATTGAGCTCAGCAAAATTAAGCATAATTAAGATGCCTAATGTTTAGAACATTCTTTGCACCCGGAGTGTTCCTTTATGCCTTAAAATTACATCATTGGTGTGATTGCATTGGCAGCTCACTAGGTTTTGGAACAGAGCAATTGTGTTTCATATAAGTCAAAATATGAATAGTAAAGGCTATTATGGACTCAATTCTTTAGAGTATCATAATGAAAACATAATAAGTCAATAATATTACTTTATCAGATAAGAGTACAGTCTCAGCAGTTAAAATACAGTATATTGATATTGCTATGTGTATTGGCCTCTGGCAAGCCATGTTTCAATTCAACTGAAGGCGATCTCATTCACATAGACAATAGAAAATGCCTTCATACAATGGAATATGTCAACAGCGCATCTGCAATTAATTGTGTGAGGTTCCCAAGAGTTCTTCTTTGCTAAATGAGTCAATAATGTCTTTGGTTAGTGAGTCAATATGTTTTTGCAAAATATAGTGGTAGCATGAGTGCAAAATATAAATGCCCAAGCAAGCTTTTGATATTATTGTAACTGCCATTATTTTGATGACTGTGCAGATGCCAGTGCAGTGCAGATGTGCAGTGTCACACCTTACTTGATAAGGCATGTTTTCAGAACAAATCCATTTTTAAACCGTTAAAAATATATAATTAGTTTGGATTGTGTCCCACAGTAATGATGCCCTTTCCGTCTCTTTCAATGACATATGAAGAAGTGCATTCAAAATTATGAAATAGCTCTTTAAAGTAAAGGAATAGAGGAGAGGAGACACATTGAATAGGAATGTATGAGGGCCTCTGTCGCTGTGTGGGTCATAAATGACAAATACAATACAAAGCACATTGATTGTACTGATGGTTTATGTTAAATTAAACCAGATGAAGAGTGTGAGAGTGAGTTAAACAAGCACATGAATCGAATTGGCCTTTTTTAAATTACTCTAAATTATGCTGGGCTATTTTTTATCCCAGAATACTTGGTTGAGTCTGCGGGGTCATTTTGTTAGGTTATTTTCACAATGTTGGATAGTTTTTAACCAAACTTTGCTGGGTTAGTGGTAGGGTAATTCCCAGCTAACAATGACCTGTCAGTCTACCAACGTTTTTTTGGGTGGTTTACCAGTGGCTTGCTGTGGTTGGCCGACCATCAGCAAGCCAATAGTCGGCAACCACTCATCTGTGCACTAGTGTTTCTTGAACGGAAGGCCACTATGTGTATGTACGCTGTGAGTACTGTAATCCATCATAACCAACCCAAGATGCTGTGTCAAAATAACCCACTGTTATCTGTGCCAAACTGTATAAAACCAGTTTATCAAGTGTAATTTGTTAAGAGTAGATTTAGCCTTAACAAAAATAAAGAGGAACAAAACTTCTGTATGGTTATATTAAAATGTACTGTAAATATATACAGTGAACTTGTCAAAATGACACTTAAGATTTGATAATAGAAAACAACTAAACCTAAAAGCAGCCTCAGTGCACTGACTTCTTTGGGAAAACACTGGTATGATTATGACTGTCTGTTCCAGTTTAATATATGACAACCTATGCTAATATTCAAGTTTGCAAAGTGATGTCAAAGGTAAGTAGCTTTACATTATGTTAACTCTCAGTTAGATATTGAAGTTTCACATCCTGTCAAATGAGTGACGTGACCACAGCTGTGTTGCGACACGAGTGTACTTGATTGCTCCCATCATGCTGCCATGAAATCCGGCTTTGCAGCTTGAGTGTGTAGCATATTCAGAAAAGAAATGTCTGATTTTCCTAATGGTGTAAATTGCAAACCTGCAAGACCGTGCAATTGATGAGATGTTGGCAGTGAAGTTAAGCTGGTCATTCACCACTACTCCCAGGTTCCGGTCTGTTCTGGTTGGCATCAGCATAGTTGAACCAAGATGAATAGAGAGGTTGTGTTCAACAGACGGGTTGTCTGGGATCACGAGGAGTTCTGTCATGGCAAGGCTGAGCTGAAGGTGACGTTCCTTCATCCAGGCAGAGATCTCCGAGAGGCAGCAGAATACGAGCTGAGATAGTGGGGTCATGCTGGAACAACAGGCAGAGCTGCGTATCACCTGTGTAGCAGTGGCAGGAAAAACCATGTGCCTTAATGATAGGTCCGAGTGATGTAGTGTAGATCGAGAAGAGGAGGGGTCCAAGCACTGATCCCTGGTGTGACTTGGACACCTCTTCTCTCCAGGTGACCTGGAAGGATCTTGAAGTTATGTGAGTAACCGAGGTGTTCCCTTGTAAGAAGGTAATTTCTATGCTGCATCAGTTGCTGTTGCTATGGAAGCTGTATACCATAACCAGGGCCACTCATAAGGGGGTAAAAAGGGGACAGATTTCAGGGGCCCAGCCACTGAGGGGGGCCCACAAGAGATAGATCAACACCCCTGATAGTGCTACAGTTGAAGTCAGAAGTTTACATACACTTAGACTGAAGTCATTAAAACATATTTTTTAACCACTCCACAGATTTAATATTAGAAAACTATAGTTTTGGAAAGTTTAGGACATCTACTTTGTGCTTAACATGAGTAATTTTTCCAACAATTGTTTACAGACAGATTGTTTCACTTTTAATTGACTATATCACAATTCCAGTGGGTCAGAAGTTTACAAACACTAAGTTAACTGTGCCTTTAAGCAGCTTGGAAAATTCCAGAAAATGATGTCAAGCTTTAGACAATTAGCTTCTGATAGGAGGTGTACTGAATTTTAAGGCCTACCTTCAAACTCAGTGCCTCTTTGCTTGACATCATGGGAAAATCAAAAGAAATCAGCCAAGACCTCAGAAAAAAATTGTGGACCTCCACAAGTCTGGTCATCCTCGGGAGCAATTTCCAAATGCCTGAAGGTACCACCTTCATCTTTACAAACAATAGTATGCAAGTATAAACACCATGGGACCATGCAGCCATCATACCATTCAGGAAGGAGATGCATTTTGTCTCCCAGAAATGAATGTAGTTTTCTGTGAAAAGTGCAAATCAATCCCAGAACAACAGCAAAGGACCTTGTGAAGATGCTGGAGGAAAAAGGTAGACAAGTATCTATATCCACAGTAAAACAAGTCCTATGTATATCAACATAACCTGAAAGGCTGCTCAGCAAGGAAGAAGCCGCTGCTCCAAAACTGCCATAAAAAAGTCAGACTACAGTTTGCAAGTGCAAATGGGGACAAAGATCTTACTTTTTGGTGAAATGTCATCTGGTCTAATGAATCAAAAATTTAACTGTTTGGCCATAATGACCATTGTTATGTTTGGAGGAAAAAGGGTGAGGCTCGCAAGCCAAAAAACAACATCCCAACCGTGAAGCATGGGGGTGGCAGCATCGTGTTGTGGGGGTGCTTTGCTATAGGAGGGACTGGTGCACTTCACAAAATAGATGGCATCATGAGGAAGGAAAATTATGTGGAGATATTGAAGCAAAATCTCAAGACATCAGCCAGGAAGTTAATCGGTTGCAAATGGGTCTTCCAAATGGACAATGACCCCAAGCATACCTCCAAAGTTGTGGCAAAATGGCTTAAGGACAACAAAGTCAAGGTATTGGAGTGGCCATCACAAAGCCCAGACCTCAATCTGATAGAAAATTTGTGGGCAGAACTGAAAAAGAGTGTGCGAACAAGGAGGCCTACAAACCTGACTCAGTTACACCAGTTCTGTCTGGAAGAATGGGCCAAAATTCCAGCAACTTATTGTGAGAAGCTTGTGGAAGGCTACTAACAGTAAATACTAACAGTGTATGTAAACTTCTGACCCACTGGGAATGTGATGGAAGAAATAAAAGCTGATATAAATAATTCATATAAATAAATAACTATTATTCTGACATTTGACATTCTTAAAATAAAGTAGTGATCCTACCTGACCTAAGACAGGGAATGTTTTCTATGATTAAATGTCATGAATTGTGAAAAATTGAGTTTAAATGTATTTGGCTAAGGTGTATGTAAACTTCTGACTTCAACTATAGGACGTCCAGAGATCTCCCGCACGCATTGCACTTTATGCCAATGGGTCATTGTATGCTTTGCGAATCATAGGCGAGTGCAATAGCATCCACTACCCAGTGGGAAATTCTTTGCTTGGAGACAGCGAAACTCCGTGAATGGCCTCTATAGCAAACAAAGAGTTCATCAGATACCCTGAACTGACTCATTTGGTCACTGTACATTTATAATGTCCTTACAGGGCAGAGTATGTGTAGTCTCTTGGTCTGTCACCAGCCAATTAAATTGGCATGATGGCATAGGGTTTCAAGGTCACCGCCCCCTGGGAGGTAACCAAAAACCATTAACCAAATAATAACCATTTAAGAGGTGAAATTGGCCCAACATATTGTAAATATAGAATAGCACGTAGAATAGCATGAAGCCTACACATGCGCCATGTCTCCACGGTAAGCGCTCAACAAGCAACACAATAAAATGCGTGGATTGACTGTCTCAGATGCGGAGGCAACTGAGATTCGTCCTCCGCCAACCAGATTGAGGCGAGTCACTACGCCACCACGGAGATCTAGAGTGCATTGGGAGTTGGGCATTCCAAATTGGGGAGAAAAGGGGAGAAAATTTGAAGAAACATATCATGGTACATTTTCTAATTACTAGTTTCTCTGTATCTATAACGTAGCCTGTAAACGAGCTATCACTAAGTTATTGGTCTGCTATGAGAGATTTTTTCAATGTTAGCAATATATATTATGGAACTGCAATATAATTAGCGTTACAATGTAATCACAAGCTCCCAGATTTTAAATGTGCTTCCCTGCCAAGCTGCCGACATGGAGAAAGGCAGACTCGTTATGTGGTTCACAGAAACAGCTGCTCAAGCATCCTTTTCAACCACATGATGTATTTATTTTATGTTACAGATATTACAGAAATATAATGATAATTGGCTATATGCTGATGTATATAAATGTAATTATTTTATAAATACAAATTATTGATGCTCTTACCAGCATCAAGCGTTTTACTCGTCTCAAACAAAAATAATATGCATGTATATCAGATATTCCACTCATGGACCAATGAGTACTTCCTGATTGCTATTCTATATGCTGTTTTTATTCTGACTGATCCAGAGTGGATTGGTTATGTTTTGAATTCTAAACTACTCACCTATACTCTATAGTGTGTGGGATGTGACATGCCTTGTAAAAGTCTTTTTCTGCTTTTTCTAGCAGTTTTTGCATTCTTTGCATTTGAGAATGATCTTTTCATCTCATCTCAAAAATCACATTCTCATTACTGCAATGCAAAACATCTCATTTGCATTACCGTAATGCAAAAAAAGTCATTCTCATTACCATAATGAAAAAACTCATACTCATTACTGTAATAAAAAAAGCCTCATGGGTTGCACTACTTCAGATTATTGCCTCACTCACACACCCCAACCCCCCCCCCCCCCCATTCATTGTAATGAATGAGCTTGTGTTAAGTCTCAGGCACAATGTCATTCAGCATCAACTGAACATCACAAGCATGTCATGACTTGAATCATGGAATGCTGGTTTTCCAGAAACACTAAATACTCTATACCTTTTAATACACACAGCATAATCTTCTCCCCTGACTCCTCACTATTTAATATTGTGTACACTGCCTGCGCAAATGCATATCATCACCTGCAATTTTCATAAAAGCTACCTTTCGAGTTATTGATCTCTTGTGATTTGTGCAGCAGATAAATGTAGAGTGCTGTTTTAATAAACTGAGCTTCTATGCTGACTCTTGGGTTTCCACCTCAGGTTTGTACAATTCAATGTATTTCACAAAGATGTTATTGATTTAAGATAGAAGTTTCCAGATCCAGAGACCCCCCATCTTTACAGACACCTTCCCCCGCCCACCACCCCCTGCCCTCCCATCAAGATTTTCAGGCAACCCGGGGACCCCTAATATAAAAAAAGCCAGATTTTTATGTTAACATTTTATAATAACTTTCATTTCCCTTTTAGTATGAGGAGTACCTGGTTCTAGTCCACCCTAATATAACTTTTTATTTTTATTTATTTTTTTAACAAACCATAATTGTATCTGTACGTCAGTGGATGAATATCATGAGCGGAGACACATTGGTTTACATTTTGCTTTGTGATTTCACTGAAACAGAGAGCAAGCTGCAGAAAAGCAGAGCGAGTAGAGCACGTCTGTACACGTTAATGCCAATTATAACAGTTTCAAAGAGCACTCAACATAACATTAACAAAATAAATTCAAATGCTGAATCACCACTAATTAGAACACACACAATCTTAAAGGAAACAATGTTTCCTCTATATTAGACAAAAACAGGTCTTTAAAAAATTTGTGAGGACAAATTTGGTCCTGGCAAAAATTGGTGGGAGCATGTCCCACCCATCCCTCCCTTAAAGACACATAGAATGGTCCAATATACAGTATGGGGACATTGTAGGACACTGAAAACTATGGCTTAGCACAGAGGTTGCTCATCAATTACCCAGATGATCATGAAAGACTGACGTTTCTATTATGTTTTAATTTTTATGTCAATACAGGTCATTGCAATTGTAATGGATGTTTTCACTGATGTGGACATCTTTAAAGAGGTGGTCGATGCCTCCATCAGGGGGGTTCCTGTCTACATTCTACTCGACCATGACTACTTCAAAAGATTTCTCACCATGATAGAAAAACAAGATGTCCAAATCCAAAAATTCAGGGTAAGTGTCTTTAAACCATATACAGTATGTCACAATATATTTGGGTTGATTCAAGTCAAAAGAAGGTATCATGGGTAAAGAAAATAAACTTAATGGTGTTTATGTTATAACATATCTGGGCAGTTGACATGACATGTAATTTTACTGTTCTCTATTATGTTCATAATTTGACTGGACGTCAAAGGACAGAGATGTTTCCAATAATAATAAAATTATCTTTTCAAATTGTGCTATAATTTTTTTAACAATTTCAATAAAAGTTAAATTATTGTGTGTTGTGACTGTCCTCATAATTAAATGTGAAACATGAACATGGATACACTGTAAAAAATGTCTGTAATTTTAACGGTAAAAGACTAAAAATGCTACAGAAAAAAAAACATTAATTGATTAACGAGTATTAACTGTAAAATATACAGTACAATATTTAATATATTAAAAAAAAAACAATACAGTAGTTTTTACAATAAAATGTTGTAAAAAAAAAAAAAGTATGATTTTCCTGTATAATTAATGGTACAAATGTACATTATGTTTAACAAGCGAGTACATGCACTTATTACAGTAAATTATTGTTAAAATTACAGTAAAAACAATAATAGGGTGTTCCCACAATTCCCTGCATGACTCATTATATTTCATTATATCTTATGGGAATAGTTATGTTTCTTCTTATTTTTAATATCAGTTAAGTACATTGGGGTGTTCTGTGTTATATTTGATATAGTTTAGTTAATGTTTATTGTATTATTTTAATTTCACATGTGTTACCCTGATGGTGTTTAGTGTTTGTGTGAGTGACACTGAGCACTGTCTCTACATGTTTATAGGTCATTGCTCCTGAAAGAGCCACTATTTGTGAACTTTATATCATCATGTGCTCTTCTGTAATTTTTACTGTGATTAATACCTTATAAAGTAAAAAGCTGTTTCAGAAGGTTAATTTTAGTGATTGGATCATTTTACTGACTTGGATCTTTGAGTCTCATTCAGCAAAATGAACAAATCTTTATTCAAGTCATTTAGTTCATTTCGTTCATTTGAGCAGAATTAAATTAAAATGTTACATTTTCAATAGCCATATTTCCCCCCACCCAACACATCTACTTATGCAAACTTTGATTATACTCCCAGTAAGGAAAAATTGATAATGCAGCCAAGGAAAAATTATGAGAAACAGAAAGATTAGTTTACCTCTGGAATCTTCTTGTCGGAGTCGTTTGTTCTTTTGTCACTGCATAGCTTATACGGCTGTCACGTGACAAAAGAACGAACGACTCAGACCAGAAGACTGGAGAGGTGAACTAATCATTTCTGTTTCCTGTGTGAGCAATGCATAGCATATACGGCTGTCATGTGACAAAAGAACGAACAACTCAGACCAAAAGACTCTAGAGGTGAACTAATAATTTCTGTTTCCTGTACAGCGCCTATGCAGTTTTCACGTAACAAATGAACAGAGGTTGCGCAATGCACATGCGCGGCCAACACAAAATGAACAAATCACTTTCTGAGACTACTTGTTCTTCTGAGTCACATAAAAGATTCATTCAAAATGAATGAATCGTTCATGAACGACCCATCACTATAATGCAGCCAAGGACAAATTATGAGAAACAGAAAGATTATTTCACCTCTGGAATCTTCTTGTCCAAGTCGTTCATTCTTTTGTCATGTGACAGCCATATACGCTATGCACACACACAGGAAACAGAAAGATTAGTTCACCACCTTTAAACTAAAATTTACAGGTTGTCTGTAAAGTTGTTTACATTTTTACTGTATTTTTTTTTACATAATTATTCTGGCAACCACAGCTACAGTGTTTTTTTCAGTGTAGAAGTACTATTTAAATATAACGTTATTTTCAAAATGACTGGTCATAAATTTATACTTTAATTTAAATTGGCAACCTGCAATTGTTGCCTTAAAGAACTATTTCTACCTGATCCCTTCCTTTTAGTTTTGTCAGTGTAACCTAATTAATTAAAGCTGAATTAGTCATGTTGAACACTGTTGAAAACAATGTGTCAGTATAGCTTAATGCAAAAATGACTGACAGAACAAATAACCAGAAAAACAAAATGTCAGTAATTAGCTGAAAGTCTGTAATGCTATTACTCATGGTATTTGCAGAGCAAACAATATCTTACTTCTTTGTCCCGAGGGATAAAAGGAACGGAAGTTGTGGTTTCCAACAAAATGATCACACAGAAAGTCGAAATGCTGCTACCGAATATTCCAGTACCCTGACATCGACCCCAATCTGCCGATTTACTAACAAGTGCCATCTCCCATCAGACATTTTTGCATCAGTTCGATCATGTTTACCTTCTCCTGTGGCATGACCATTTTGCAGGTTGCATCAGCAGTGTGATCAGAGAGTGAATTTGAGGTTGCAATTCCTCACTAAGTTTACATTTTTACTCCACTGACAGTTAGGTTTAGGGTTGGTGTTATTAAAATAAGCATTCCTCTTCATTCATCACATCATTTGCAATGAAAACAGCTCATTTTGCAACTCAGTTTTGGCACCCTCTGTGGATGTTTCACCCAGAAACTGGAACTCACACATGCCCTTACATTCAAAAACACTTCCCTCTTTGGCTGCTGGAGGCAGTGCTTGAATTTTGTTAAGCACAGACAGAGTTTAGCCATGGACTATGTCACCCAAAACAGAGCATTTGTATCAAAATGAACAGGAGAAATTGGAATGCACAATATGGCAGATGTAGAACAAAGAGTCCCGCCTTACAGGTAAAAGAGTCAATCACCTTTAAGATACAAACATTGCCTGTCAGTCAGCTCGAGAATGCGCAAGTGGAAAATAGCATGATCTGAACTAAAGAAGCACAATTTATTATGACATTGTCATCAGGTTGTACTGCTGATTTGAAATATGTTGTTTGACCATAATCTTGGCCAACCGTTTTGGAGATTTTGGTCTTTCCCCATTTATGTACTGTAGATAGGAACTGTACTTTGAAGCCACTTGTATCTATAGAAAATGGCTGCCGGGGAGCATTCCCAATATGGTCACCAAGTGGACTAACTTACCTTGAAAGGGACTTTGGTTTAGCTCATGAACTATCCACTTACTGACGCTTAATTCAAAGTGCGATCGTCTGTTTCTAATGAGTCATTCTTGGAGATATTTTAACGGGAAACTGCTTTAAACCTATACACAGATTTTAAACCGAAAGTAAGGTCGATTTTAACCAAAAGTTTGAACTATGTTCTCAGGACAAGGGTATATTTTAGGGCTTGGAAATTTAACGTGCTATTTTCTGCAATTAATATTTTTTGTTTAATTTATTTTAAAAAAATCAAAGCAATTAATGCAGTGTCCATTTTTTTTATTTACTTCCTGAAACTTCATGCAATAGGAGAAAGGTGTCCCAAGCTGTTCCTGGCAGGCTACTCAGCCTTACAGGCTTGGATTAGGGTGGGGGTGGGGTTAGAGCATCTGCTGCCTGCCAGGATCAAACACAGGCAATTTTGTACAATGGGCGAAACTTCAGTGATGTTTTTCCCAACTTTCTGTGGCTAACATTGGCATATACACTACCGGGCAAACGTTTTGAAACACTTGACTGAAATGTTTCTCATGATTTTAAAAATCTTTTGATCTGAAGGCATATGTTTAAATGTTTGAAATTAGTTTTGTAGACAAAAAAATAATAGTGCCAACATATTAATTTATTTCATTATAAAAATAAAATGTAATAAAAATTTTTTTTGAAATGGATGACTTGGACCAAATAATAAAGAAAAGCAGCCAATAAGTGCCCAACATAGATGGGAACTCCTTCAATACTGTTTAAAAAGCATCCCAGGGTGATACCTCAAGAAGTTGGTTGAGAAAATGTCAAGAGTACATTTCTGCAAAATCTAGGCAAAGGGTGACTACTATGAAGATGCTAAAATATAACACAGTTTTGATTTATTTTGGATTTTGTTTAGTCACAACATAATATATATATATATATATATATATATATATATATATATATATATATATATATATATATATATATATATATAAAGAATGAGTAAGTGTTTCAAAATTTTTGATTGGTAGTGTATACATTTAGATACACCCTCGACTCGACTCCACATCCTAACGCAGAAACTGAGTGGGTGAAGCAGTACACACTTATTCACTGTGCACAACGCGTACCCCGGCCATAATAGACACGGTAGCTGATTTACTGTATGGAGAATGGAGGCTTCACCCGCAAGTGGTGAACCAGGTGTGGCAGAGATATAGGGGAAAGCTTTGTATTGCCCGAAAACTCTCACATACTGTCACCTGAAGCAGTTTCAAAAGCTAAACCGCCCGAGTGAGACCCAGCATGTGCACGATACAGACTGAGAAGGACATGGCCGTTCAGCAAGCTGCAGACAGGTATACTTGTAGAGACTGAACGGCAGCCAGAGAAAATAATAGTTTTGTGATTTTACTAAATTTCAGCAAACTAAACTTCAGCATACAGTATGTTTTATAACTGTATGCATAGTGTCTAACAATGCATTGGCAATGTACACTTATGTTTCTCTTGCCAATAAAGTTTGATATTAATTAAATCTGCCCATTTATATATATATATATATATATATATATATATATATATATATATATATATATAGTTCACTGGAAAATGACAGAAGATTTTGCCCAAATTGTAATTACAACATGACCACAATGATTTTATTTTATGTACACATACACTTGTATCAAAAATGAATACCTGTAAAATGTGTCTAAATAACTCTATCCGCCAACATTTTAACATGTACATATTTAAATAATTAAAATAAATGATGACTAGCCAATTTCTTCCAAGTTGTTTGAGACAAAGTATAAATTAAATATATTTCTGATTATTCTTTTTATAATGTATCATGTACCATAATTTAATCATGATTAATCATGATTAATCAGAAAACTGTGTGATTAATTAGCTACATTTTTTTAATCGTTTCATAGCCCTAGTATATTTTATTAATATAGTATCTTGTCAGGGCAAGTTGTCAAATTTTTACTGGGGTAGGTTGTCACTTGTTTTAAGTGTTACAAATGTATACAATTTATTAATTACAATCTTTGGTGGCCAAAACTACATTTTACAGTTTGCTAGGGTTAGGGCAACCTAGGCAATAATGGTGGAAATGTTCAAAAGCTGTTTTTGTTGCCAAGACTATAAGATATCTATATAGACAAATTCACTGGAGGAAAAAGTATGACATCTAGCCCCATCTAGTCTTTCATTTATGCAAAGAGCTGCTAAAAATGTTTAACATGTTTGTAAAACTGCCTCTAGTGCCCCTTCAAGAGAAATGCAAAAATCAGGTACATGACGCCCCCGATACTCATCATTCTCGATGACTTTCTTGCAACAAAGAGATGAAACGTGTCTTGTCAAGTATAGTGATCTCCGGAAATATATATGCATTGATGACAAACCAACTGTGAGCTGTCCCTCCCACCTAGCCCAGAGGATATTAGCACCAAAAAGAAACTGCAATCATGATTTTTCTCACCACACCTCACTACATGCCGCATTCAGGGCATTTATGTGATTAATGCTTTTAATATGCCCATTACCTCCTCAATGTATTCCTAGTCCACTAGGCAGCATAGTAACAGCTACTGAAGCACATCCTGCAATTGATATCATGCATTTAATTCAGCTTTAAATTTACATTCTCTAGGCAGATGTCATGTTTCATAGCTGCTCAACAAGGTGGAACAGACCTCACTCTAAACCCAAGAACCTTTGATTTTACAGTTACATACTACATGCACATTTTCATTAGTATTGCCTGGGTGCACTCTACTGTAGTTGCACAGATGGTTCGTGTACAGTAAGGTGCTTTATCAGCTTTGTTGCTCCACAGCGCTGATTAGTCCTGACCCTTGACTTTAACACAGACAGAATTAATGTTATTATCTTTCCATGTTTGCAAAGCAGCAATGATATTTGTTAACCATTAACCAGGCAGGCTTTTCATCATGTTGTTCAACAGGATTAACATGTCTCATTGTTATTTCTCTTAAGGATAATCATATTTGCATGTTTTCTTGAGTGCAGAACATGAGGGTACGTACAGTGAAAGGCCAGGAATACTGTTGCAGATCTGGGGCAAAGTTCCATGGAGCTATGGGCCAGAAATTTCTCCTTGTTGACTGCCAAACAGCATTTTTTGGATCATACAGGTGAGGCGGTAGAAATGCTTTCCATTTGTTGGTGCACACATTACACAATTAATCGCAGACTGGGTGCATCAACTACTTGCAATAATTTTCCTTTAAGAATATAGAACAAGAAAAAATAATGTGAAGTTTAAGGCTGCACAGGGCACAAGTGAATCAGTGTATAATTTATGTGAACTAGTTCATTGACATGAACCGTCTGAAAGAACCGACTCACTAAGATGAATCCCAGTTGAGTTCCCAATGGTAAATGTGTAGTTTGTTACTGGTAAAGCTCTATTGTGAAACTAGTTTAACTACTGTCGCAATGTAATTAAGTGATTAGCGTCACTACTTTTAGTTAATTACTCCCCAACACTGAAACAAACAACATGGATTTGCACTTTTTCCACCCTCTCACACTAGAAGAGGCACACACTTTGGGGTGGTAATGATGGGGGCTTTTTGTCACAGACTAATTGCAGAATTAAAACATGAAAGGACAACGAGCTTGAGTCTTGTATTGTTCACATAATTTCATTGGTGGTAAAAAACAAAACAAAAACATTTACAAGCAGTGGCCATGTTCCCACAGGGCTCCACAAACATGTTTGTCAGGTGATATAATTTCTGCAATGTGCAGTAAAGCCATTATCTGTATCTGTACCTGTATCTGTTGATATGGCAAAATTATTTGTATCTGTATCTGTATCGGATATAACTGGATGTGGGCGGAGCTGAAACGGAAGTGCATCAAAATTAATTGAAACCCACATTTTTATATGTAACTATAACATTTATAGTTTCTATAAGTAAAAGATGCCTTGTATACACCTATTCATTTAATAATAATAATAATAATAAAAATAATAATAATAATAATAATAATAATAATAATAATAATAATAATAATAATTAGTATTTTCCAGATGAAGTTTTATATGTAGACTACATTAATTGTGGAATATATTGTTAACTGTAGTTTCTCCTTGTATTTCTGACATTAATATCTGCTGAAACAGAATTTTGTTTTATGTTCGTTTTTCATCTGTGCATGTATAACAACGTTATACTGGAGGCACGATGTGTCAAGCAATTGTGGAATGTCAAGCACACATTATGCAGCAAATATTAAATATAAATACAAATATTAAAAGAAATGAGAATAAATCAATATAGCTTACAAACAGGTCTGTCAGGAAGTTGTACTATACGCTGGAAGCTGATTTTGTGCACACATGTTTTAATGTAGAGGAAATAATTATTTAGTTAAATTACTAGTGCAGGATTAGAGAAATGCAGTGGAATACATGGCAAGAGCGAGCCTTTCTAGTTTTTTTTTAAAAGCGAATGCACAAAAAGAATGAGCATGCTTAAGTTTCTGCGTAATAATGTGTGTAGGAATATTCATTCTGAATTCATGAACACTCTATGGAGCATTTAAACTTTTGGAATAAAGGCTTAACTAGATGTTTACCTTAATCTGTGATGTGGATATAAATGTGGTCAACGTTAAGAGATGGACAGATGAGCTCCACTGTGAAATCATCACTTCAGGTCAGGAATTCAACAACGCATTCAGGTTGATTTTTGGATGCATGCATAAGAATCATTACATGTGACTAATGTGAAACAGTAACATATACATTTCAAGAAGTGGAAAATTGATGTAGTGTCTTTGTTGATATAACTCTTGAAAAGTTTAGATTTCTGAGAAGCAAAGAAAAAAACAGAAACCGCAGCCAACCGATTTCAAAACAAACAGTGCGCATTTTAATTCATAAGGTTTAAACTTTAGTAATATTGGCTCACAGACTTATATTTCATTGAAATTTTGTATGTTTATTAAAAATATCGCTTTATCCTTGTGCTTCTTGTATAATCAGTCTAATGGATATTTTTTTTTTCTATTAATTGGATGAATTCGTTATTCATTTTTTAAGTCATTATTCCTGCCTTTCCGAATAAGGTAATACTTCTGACACATCCCTAATTTTTATCTTACCTATTAGAGCATTTGCATATGTTGCTAAGAATGAATTTAATGGCTATGTTCATTTTTATTTTCTTGTTTTGCAGCTTCATGTGGTCCTACGAGAAGATCAACCTCAGCATCATGCAGGTTATTACAGGCCAACTAGTGGAGTCTTATGATGAGGAATTCCGAACGTTGTATGCTCGATCGACAGTCCCAACTCCATTTCAAACTTTAGACATGCAGTGTGATATAATACCCAATGGCAAAATGGATGGATACCACATTCATTCCAGCAACCCCTTTGAAAGAAAAGACCATTTAAGGCATACGCTCGATGCAGTTTACCGACAAACCTGTGAAAGGCGATCAGGGTTTTCACCATTGAGAGAGCTCGAAGAAAGGCCACTTGTTGCCCCACACACTCGATTACTTCAAGAAACATCAAATTTTTACAAAAGACACAGCTATGCAGGCGAGCGTCAGGAGTCTGCATATATTCCACAATTGTCCAAGTATGGCTCCAGTAATTGGAACATAGCAGCAGAGAGTGGCCGTTATGGAGGTTTCTCCAAAAACATGGACAACCAGTATGAAAGTTATGTTGTCAACCCGATGTACAGAGGTTCGCACATGCGGCAGTCTTACCATGGCCATGACAAACAAGTTCTCAACATGAGGCAAAAGCTGCCCAGCTTAGCAAGTACCTCCAAGTCTTTTCTTCGTACTTGGAGGATAGAGTCTTACCTCAACAACAACGACACCCCCTTTAAGGAGAACTATGATTATCTGGACCAATATGAGAAGGAGAATAAAATAGCGCCTCCTCAGCACTCTCGCCTCAGGTCATCGATGGTTTTCACATCCACCATACCGGAGCAACCAGAGACAAACAGCTGCTCCAATAATTCAGCATCCTTCAACCATGATCAAGCAGGAATTCAACCGAGTGCCCAGATCTATTCCTCAACGCAGTGGAATCAGCCTCATACTGGGACCACACAGCATGATGACTATATGCTAAAGAGACACAGTATACAGATTTTAGAAAACTCCGGGACTAACACAAGCTTCAGCTCCGGAAGAGATGCAATATACGCCAGTCTAAACAGAGCTAAAAACCGATTTGGAAACAAGGAAGATGACATCCAACAAGATAACTGTTACAAGAGGCACAGTGTGGCCGATCCCAGGAGCAATACATATAACAGTGACACGACTGAGCCCTCTAGTTACATGTATGCCTCTTTGCCTAGAAGACCAAGAGACAAGGTTTCCATAAACGAGCTTCCCAGAAATGGAGGTTACACTCCAAATCTCAAAGAGGACCAGAGGTCTGTCTCACAATATGATGTCCAAAAGGCAAATGAGAGTATGACTACTTCAGGAAACACATGGCAAGAACCTCCCTCGAGAACTGTGTCAGCAACACTCCTTGACACAGAGGACAGTCAGCCTTCAAAATCCACCGGGGTAACGTCGCCACGATTCTTTAAAAGGAGCACCAAGAAAATAAGATCTCTTCTAAACATCCCACAGAAGGGTGATGGCTCACCAAAAAGAAATAATGGCTCAAGTCTTAAAAGCAGCACTGATACGATTCTCGCAGATGATGATGCCATACCTGACAAGACATGCCATGGTAGCACTACCAATTCCATCAAATCCATTGATAGCAGTAGATTCAGGAAAGCAAACGGGAAGATCCCTGCCAGTGAGAACAACTCTGCTGGCCTGGTGGGTGAGATATCTGCACCTCGGTTTAGCACTGATGAGCTTAATCAAGGCCAAACCGCAAGTGCTGTAGAGACTTCCAAAACACAGAAACAATCCCCAGTCATTACTCAGAACGAGAGGCCGGACTCTACAATAACCAGATCAGATCCGTTGCCAAAGCAACAAGTATCAGCAAACAGGCTGTACAGCAGATTTGAGCCACTTTGCTCATTTGAAACAAAGTGTCCCTCAGCAGGTCAGTCTGCATATGCATCGACAAACAGCCATGCAACCCTGAAAGCAAGGAATTCTGTGTTTTTAAGAGGACAACCAATGAGTGACCATAACAGATATACAAACCAACAGACACATGGACATGACAACAGATTTGGTCGTTTCATTCAACGGGTTGGAAATATGATAAACAAGAATAAGTACTGATCAGCCACTGTGTAGTAAAACAGTACAATGCTAAAGCTGAAGTGTGTGATTTCTACACCACTAGCATCACCAAACGAATTTCCAAAAGTTATGTTTGTTTTTTAATCAGGTTTCTAGAATACGTCATTCATCTTCCTTGGCAGACAAACAGATACTCTTGCCCCAAACTCACAGCATTGTTCTAGTAAATGTTGTTGTGTTGGGCTGTGGTGTGTTTCTCAAAAGCATCGTTAGCCAACTATGGTTGAAAGTTCCATCTTTACCAACATAGTTAAATGATTTGGTGTTTCCATGAAACCATAGTTCAGCATCGCAAGGTTTGTAGTTGGAAATACAGCTGCACATGTGTTAGTAACAGTTTCTTGTAAGGTTATGTCATAGACTTCGCTGAGGCTTGGATATCTGTCATTTCACATACTGGATATCTTTCATTCTATATCTTTCATTCTGACAAGACTTGTGACCCTGTTTACATGCACTTAAGAAAATAGCTTTTTTTTTACAATGCATGTGCTTTTACACCAGCAGCGTTTCTGCAGCAGAAACTGCTGCACTCTCCACAAAATAAAGTGTGAGCTATTTGTTTATCACAGTTGTTAGCACTCGGCTCTGTATGTGTATTGCTGTTAACCCTTTAGACCTGCTCTCTGATTAATAGTATATTATAGGGTGGTTTTTATTTTGTTTGTTTAAGGCTACGACTTGTAGTATACTGTAGTTTTATTTGATAAAACCCTATGTCCGCTTAAGCTAATAAATTAAAATAACTACATTTTATTTTGTCATTAAAATGTTTTTATTATTTGATTTTGTTTTCTTACGAGCTGTAATTAATACCAAAACACATTAGACTACAAATACATGCTCCCTCTGTACAGTAACTGTTTTTCATGTCAACTCACCTTCATGATGTCCATCAACATTGCACTGTCACTTTAATTCAGCATGAGCAGCGCAGCAAAAATAGGCTCAACGCCAAAACTCCTGTTGCTCTGCTGCTTCTGCTTCCAATGTAAATACATTCATTTGTTAGCATGAAAGGCAAAAAAGTGCACTGCTTCTGTCCTGCTTTGGTGTGCTGTGTAAAACATGCGTAATGGTGCACTGTGCCATGGTGGTTAAGCAGTGTTATGTTGTTGTTCAGGAAACAAACCCTTTATAAGGATTCTCAAACAGCGTAACGTTTCGAAAAGAAAAGGAAATCAGCCTTATAGTTGTCTCTGCATATTAAACTGGGATAGGAGAAATCATTTTAATATCAAAAACATTACACACTTCAGCTTTTTAAATGTAGAACAATGTTTTTTACTTGAATGCATTGTAGCTAATGCCAGTGTTGTAGGTTTGCACTACTGGTGAAACTGGGAAAAATGCTGCAAGCACTGTTACACTTTGTAATTTTATTGTCAGACTCAAAGTGCTTGTTCTTATAATATTTGTTAACTAATTTTAAGAGTGAAGGATGTCTTGAGAGGGGCAATGGGCAGATATCATGACAATAATTTCATAATTTCTCATGAGTAATTGCAATTTTGAAAAGTTAACTGAGGGTGAAACCACTAATTAATATCTGATTACAAGCTCTGGTCCACAATTCATACAACCTTCAATTGCACTAGTCTGGACAACAGTTTGCCAAAAATAACCTAGAGTGTCAGGTTGACATTGAAACGCTGGAACGCAAGATAAATAAATGTTGGTTGGTGGGTAATGGTGCTTTGCTAATCTTTAAGAGTGATGAACCATGCTGGTGTACACTACACAGGCTTATGCACTATATTTAGGTCATAATGTTGTTTTTGTCTTCATATTATGTAACAAAAACCAGAAGAGGAACATATTACAAAATATTTTAATTGTTGGGAATGCAATTGCAAACTTTGCAGACTCTGTAATGCTGAAGAACTTTCCACAGAAGCACTTCAAGTCAAAACTATCACCTAAAAGCAAACATACGATAAATGGCAATGTTGAGGAATCGCTGTTCTTTCATTTAGTCAACCTCTTGAGTTGGTGCTATTTTAGTGCATTTTTATACTTTATCTTTATACTTTAGAATGCTTTGTTTGGAAAATGTTAATAAACTTTGTTACATATTGATTTCTTGCCTTCATCTGTAAAGCATCACAATCTGATTAACATCTGCTAAACATCTTAAAAGTTCCGATTTACAAACATTCTAAATCATAAACATCTCAAAGACATCTGCTGAATGTTTTATTGACATCCGAGACACTTATTGACCGATGTCTTATTGACGTATTACAGATGAGCAAACAATGTAAAAAAAATGTCTTCCAGATGTAAACACGCACATCTAATAGATATCTGGGTGATGTAAGTGTGCTACCAGGGAAACAAGTATTCCAGTGAGCTATGCAATAATTACCTTTAAGAGCAGATCTGCCATTTCAGCCCAGAAAAATGACATATAATAAACATATTTGAGTTGATAGGCTGCAGTCTTAATCTGAAAGGGGAAACAGTAAAAGTTTTATAGAAAGTTACACTGGAAAGGTATTTTTTTAATGCTTTAAAGGTGCACTATGAATTTTTTTTCTTTTCTTTCTTTTTGTTTTTACTGGCTGGTACAACAGAGTTCTCTCACAATAACAACTTTATTTTTTTCTTTATCTTGCAAATTTCACTTTTATCACAATTTTCAGTTTTATATCTCACAATTGTGACTTTCTCGTAATTTCGATTTTATAATTTGTCATTTTTACTTTATTTCTCTCAATTGTGACTATATCTTTTTTTTTTTCTTTTTTTGCAACTGCGACTTTCTCGCAATATTATATTTCTCAGAATTTCAAGTTTATATCAAGCAATTGTGACTTTATATATCACAATTCTAACTTTATTTAAAAAGTCTGCATTACCTTTATTTTTTATTTTTTTTGTGGCAGTATCAAGGTACCATAATTCACAGTAGTATTTGTGTAAAACTTTTTAATAAGGAAAAAAAAAATGTATCTCTTCCTGTTATTTTGTCTTCTTTTTGATTATAAAGACAAAATGGTAAAATAATAATAATAATAATAATAATAATGTGCTGATTTTTTTCATTTTTGTGACCCACATTTTAAGCAAATTCCACTAGGAATTTTAACAACTTTACCTAAAAAAAAAACATAGTTGGCTATGCCCAAATGAATAAGCTTCCATTCAAAATGTTTTACTTAAAATACTGTGCCATGCCAGCTACTACTTTTAAAGGTTTTTTTAACCCTAAGAGTTGATTTTACCCAACTATGCATTTTAAGCTCATTTAGCTCAATTCTAAGTGCTATTAGCAGCTTCAAATTCTAGGTTCTGTTCATTTACTTTCAGTTAACTTTAAAATAAAATGACCTGAAGAAATAACAGACAGCTGGTGAATGTCTAAGGTTTTTATTGTGATTTACAAATTTACAATTACACATAGATATTCTGCTCTCCCAGAACCAAAATGTTCTCAAACACAAAAATAGTAACAAAATCATGGCAATAAACAACAATACGTGGGCTGTGCAATGATTTAAAGAATTTCAGAAAATCTAAATAAACACAAAACAAAATGCATTTTAACAGACCACACACTGCAGTAATCTACGCAGATAGGAGAAAACTCTCTGAACTAATACTGTAACAAAAACACCAGAAACAGTTTGTATTTATAAATCAAACTATTCATTCAAAAGATCTTTTCAACTTGGCCATACCTTGCCATCATCAAGATTCAACACCACCAAAGAAGCTGACCAAAAAAAAAATTGTCAGCTTCTTTGGGTAGCTAATGTGAAGGGCCTAAAAGTAGCCCAAAAAGTCCCAAGTATGTCTACTTCGTGCCCCAAGTTTTGACAAATGTCCCCAACTCATTTTTGAGGACAATCGGTCGAGGCTACAGGCACTGGCTCTGGGACGGTCGAGGCTACAGGCATTGGCTCTGGCTCGTTAACCATGGCAGGCATGGGCGCTGGTTGTGGCATTACCTTTATTTTTATTTTTTTTGTGGCAGTATCAAGGTACCATAATTCAAAGCAGTATTTGTGTAAAACTTTTTAATAAGGAAAAAAAAAATGCATCTCTTCCTGTTATTTTGTCTTCTTTTTGATTATAAAGACCAAATGGTAATGTTCGAGAACAGGTGACAATGATGGGGAAACAGAGGGTGAAAACCACTTCAAAATATGAGTCTTTGGAAACATGGTGACTGTGACACAATCTCCACTTTCACTTTCATATTTGTCTTTTCTTGTTTTTGGGGATTCACATTCTTTGTGTATTTCACCATCTACTGGGCAGGAAGGAAAATTCATAGTAAAAATGACTTAAATATTGATCTGTTTCTCACCCACACCTATCATATCACCTCTGAAGACATGGATTTAACCACTGGAGTCTTATTCATATCTTTAATGCTGACTTTATGTGCTTTTTGGACCTTCAAAGTTCTGGCCACCAGTCACTTGCATTGTATGAACCTACAGAGCTGAAATATTCTTCTAAAAACCTTAATTTGTGTTCTGCAAAAGAAAGAAAGTCATACACATCTGGGATGGCATGAGGGTGAGTAAATGATGAGAGAATTTTCATTTGAAACACAGCTATTCAACCACTGTACCAAATGCATACATTTATATGAATGTCAGCTGATTTGTTAAAATGGTGCTATATAAATATAAACAATATCATCCAATATCATCCAAATGTGTTTCCTACCTCTTTTTATTTCTCTCTTTTTTTGCCTTGAAAACCTCTGATGACTCTTCTTTCATTTATAGTTGTAGACCTGCCAGGACTATAATTTACATGACCCTATCCTTTTAAAATAAATAAATAAATAAATAAATAAATACATTTATAATTGTAACTAACAAGATAAGCCAGCCATACATGTAACATTTAAGATTCATGATGAGACAATTTTCAACCACTGCAAACCCAGCTACATATTGCAACAATATTATGATACTGTAAAATATATTATAATTATATTGTCACACTTTTTTTTTACAAACCAACTTACACATGTTGATATCAGGGTGTCTCATTGGGCAAACCAAAAATGATAATTCTCTCATCATTTATGCACTCTTATGCCATGTCAAACGAAAACGATCTTTTATGGATATATGATGACTTGAGTGGAAATGTTGGTTTGTGTTCCACAGAAGACAGAAAGTCATACGATTTTGAGAAGGCATAAGGGGTGAGAAGGCCAAATGACAAGAGAAATAGCATTTTTGGGTGAACTACTAAAATCATTTGATGAAGCTGAATGGTGAACATAAACCAACACTCAGCTAATGTAAGCTGGTTTCCCTTTAAGATGAAGGGGTTCAATGAGACATTTGGACATTTGCATTAAAACATGTAGAAAAGCAATTTACTTGTTGGAGTTACCTGTTGCCTGCTGAGTTTCTGCTGCGTGAGTGATAGCCTGAGCAGCGGTTGAAGATTAACTCTCTCTCCGGTGGAAAATCTGTGGGAATTCTTCGGCACTGCCTGACAATGAGAAAGTATTTTCCCATGAGAAAAGTATGGTGTAAGCACCACATACAGAATATTAATTATTGTCATTGACAATGTCAATGCCATCAGTTTGAGGCAAGCGGCAACCACAACAGTGAAACTCATTACAGAGACCGAAATGTATGCTACACATGATATTGATGGATGTAGGCCTATTTATTCAATAAGACTCATGCAGACACACATTCAGTATACTTTAGATTTGCAAACTAAATGTAACGTAAGTCAGCGTAACTTCTTTAAGCGAACAGAAACTTGAATACACAGAAAACTGATAGCAAAACTCTACTTATTTACACTATGTTTAAAATAATTTACCTTTGAACTTTTTGGCAAAAACTTTGCATTGTCCACGAGCTCTCCTCATCCAAAATGGCAGGCAGTCCCAAATATGCTTGCAATTTAATCACCGATCATGTGGTTTCCCATAGAATCTTAGAAAGTTTACTAAACTCCAGATTAATGTCGCTTCACTTAAAATAATTATCAAAGTTTCTTCATTATTGTGAGTGCAGCCTAATCTTAATATCTTGTGCCACAAATATAGCATTTAATTAAAGAGCCCATATTATGCTCATTTACAGGTTCATAATTTTATTTTGGGGGTCTACTAGAATAGGTTTACATGCTTTAATGTTCAAAAAACACATTATTTTTCTCATACTGTACATTGCTGCAGCACCTCTTGTCACCCTCTGTCTGAAACACTCTGTTGTAGCTCCTGTCTCTTTAAAGCCCCCCTTTTCTGAAAAGCCCAGTCTGCTCTGATTGGTCAGCTGGCCCAGTCTGTTGTGACTGGTTAACTGCTTAGAGCGTGTGTCGGAAATGTAACGCCCTTTACCATAACTGAGTTTCAGCTTAAAGTAGCCCTTAGGCGGGCATTATGCAAATGTGTTACAAAGTGACATAGCGAAGTCATGGAAGTAATGGCTGGACTGCAAACCAGGCATTTCAGGCAGTTCATGAGCAGTGTTTTCTGTGGGAGAGAATAACTCCCTTTGGCGTGGACTTTGTGCTTTGTAACTTTGCAGACCTTTTACATGCACAAACAGCTATATTACACACTAAAGGAAAGGTAAAATCCCAAAAACCATAATAGGGCCTCTTTAAGGAAAGTTTACAACATTATGTTCTGTGTATTTTTATTGAGCAATATTTGCTGAAGCCAGGAATTTTTTTTTTTTTTTTCAGTGAATGATATTCTGCTTTAGCAGGTGTTAACAGTAGTCTTTATCATGCAACCACAATATGCTCTAACTCTGCAAATTAACCCTGGGGAGTTTGTAAAATGAAAATATTTTCATTCAATATGATAATTATACACCTAATCACGATTTGTCAGACCTTCACCCAACAAAATAATACACGTGGGTACAGTCAGACAGGTGTTGTGTACAAATCTGTTGACCTTTCTGCATCTGCATAATCTAAGGGCAAATTTTACAGCAAGTAAAAATTCTTGTGTGATTTCTTTATTTTAACATTCTCATTTATTCATCTGTAAATCTCTCAGGAGAACAGAGAGTTTCATTGTACCTAATAAGGCAACACCTCTCTACAGCTGTATATATGAAACCATATCACATAATTCTACCAGGATCACACTATAGGAACATGACACCTTACATGCACGATTCACCTTGAAAGCCTGGCATTTTACAGAGGTCAAGAATACACCCCCCCCCCCAACCCCCACCCCCAGGGATCTCAACATCTGCTTGTTGAAAGCAGTGTTATCTGGAAATCCTCTGCATCTATCCCGTTTCAGGTTGTGCACTGTTGCACACCAGCAGTCTAAACAACAGATCACAGAGAAATTGTCATCAAACCATATCAAGAATGGCAAGATCCATGTAAATCTATGTATGACTGCTGTAATGTTATACTAACCATGGTATACTGTAATTAAAGGGGGATTTAAAGATAGTTAGATAGACCTGTTTGTGGTTGCTAGGCATCATAGGAACTTGGCACATCAATACAGAATGTCCTAACGCCAGGTGTGCGTTCATTGTTATATCACAATGGCTTCAAACCTGACTCCAATCAGAGTGCAGGGTCAGATCCACTTTATAAGCTCTATTTATTGGGTGTTCAGGTTAAAATCAAGCAGAAATACAGTAAATTACATTTCCGAAAGTACAATTGGACCACCTCTCTGAAATTCTTATTGGTCAAAAGATGACTATGTCAGTGCGCATTGCAGCAAATGTCCTGTGTGAACGCCTCCTTTAAATGTTCAACATTCAAAATCTTAGCAACAGAATCATTGCAACATTTGCATCCTGAGCAGAGGCGGACTGGCCATCGGGAGAGCCGGGATGTTTCCCGGTGGTCCAGCCGCGAAACGGGGCCTCAATATGCCAAAGTGGGCTGAGATATGACGAAGGGGTCTGCGAAACGGTGCCACAATATGCTGAAGGGACACACTGCTTTTTTTTTTTTTTTTTTTTACAAAGTTTATGTTGGAATTTCAATGTTTGATGTTTGAAATGAATGTAACAAAATAATTACTGTCTTTCTTTGTAGCACAATCAGATCTGACTGTGGCAGCATGGTCAGGTTTGACAGCATATTGGAGCATCATTGCAAAATGTGACACTTCAACACAAGTGGTTTAGAAAACATGCTACAATTTGTCAAATAATATTTTTTTTATATAATGTTTTAATATACTTTATATCCAATGTGTAACTTGTGACAGTATCTAGAAATTAAGTGTGTTAGAACATGAGCTTACAGAGATCAGCCAATGCATAAAGCACTGAAGCCATCTACTGACCACAGTTGTTATTTCATGTATTTCTTTTTTTTTTAAATTATTATTATTATTCCAGTAGATGTCACAATAGACCCCCAATGCATGAGAAATTGTGATGTTTTGACACTCTATTTACTGAAAGTAAGGTTTTTATTGAAGTGAAGACAACATAAAATGTGCTTAATTTCTATGAAAATGAAAGGTGTAATTTAGAGCTAAATAAGGTCTATATAGTAAAATTTGTGTTTTTACAAGGCTGAAAAGGTACATGTATACGTGCTAAATGGAATGGATACAGGGCCTTCGGTATGGTACATGCAGTCACATGAATGATAACACATCTTAGCATGCATGAAACCAATATTAAAACAACATATAACGAACTACACAAACTGCGTAGAACTAAAATGAAAAAAGATTATGGTGCAACACGGGACCACACGGAACCAAAACGTAACAGAGCAGAGCGCCAGACGGTACACTAGAAACAGTGGATCAGATAAATGCATGTGAAATTTATACTAGCTAGCTTGCTATTTTTCCCAACTGTGATGGAACTAAACAAAATATGTCGGACTTAAATAAGCCAGAGACTGAAGACCCACCGCCGCCTCTAAAATCTGTTTTTTGGGAGCATTATGTTTCGCAGTATACTACAGTAATACTGGGCAACAAGTAGTGAACAGGACGAAGGTTGTGTGCCAGCTCTGTTTCACCAAAGATTGGTATTTCAGTAAGCACAGCTAACATGATGACTCATTTATGGTGACATCATCCACATGTGTCACTTGATCTTACGTCTCGCCACGGCGTTCAAGCAGCCTCTCGCTGCAAGCTCAGACAGAGCTAAAGCGATAACGAATGCCATAGGAGTATTTATTGCTGCAGATATGCCACCATACTTAGTCGTTGAGAGCATAGGATTTAAGCATCTGCTTAACGTGCTTCAGCCATGTCATAAAGTTCCTACAAGAATGCATTTCAGCAATTTTGTAGTTTTGATTAATTTTTGACCCGCAAACACCACGAGTGTGACTCACAAACGAACACAGCACAAGGGTTAAAACTTTATTTTGCCACATTACAAATTCTGGGGTGATTCTTACAAAAACCGCCAAGAAAATGTCCTGCTTCTTTTTTACTCAAAAATCAAAAGAAATTAGAAAATAATTAGAAATTAGATTTGTATGTAGAAAATGAAGCCTGCTTTTAAGGCCTTAAGATTTTTTTCATCGTAACATTGTTTTCATGACAATTTAAATTCTAATGTTTGTCAAATTTTAGATAAAAAAATGCACATTCGAATGCAAAAAGTGTGCTTTGGAATTTTACATCAAGCACTGATGATAACTTTTGTTAAGGTCTTTGAACGTTACTTCTTCCTCTCTTATCACCACCTTGCAGCAAAAGGTCATTCACACAGAACCCTTTTTGTGTCTGTTTGCACTATTTTTCCATTGTTTTCCTACAACATGCACTAGACCAGCGGTTTCCAAACTTTTAGAAGTGTACACCCCTTTATAATGTTTGACATCTGTCAAGCACCCCATCACCCTATCATAGCTAAACATCACATTTTTACCTACAATAACCAATTGCAATGTTTCACTCTGTATCAGAAAATAATAAAATATTTATGCTATAAATCAGAAAGATCTCGACAAGACAAGTGAAATGGGTTACCAGCTAAATTTTTCCTGGACTTCGGATCTGAGCTCAAAAAGCTAAGCTAGGACCTTTCCACACAATAAACAGCGCACTTCTGTGTGCAGTTAAATTGTCTAATTTTTGCTGCCCATTTCATTTCATATAGTGCAAAGAAATCTGTGAATTTAACTGATGAGGTTTATTGAAGTTGACATTTTACACGGCATCATTAAGTACAGTCAAAAGTTCATCTGTTTCAAAGCTAGGGCCTTTTGTTGGATGCTGCAGTGTACCCAGGAAACTACTGATGCAACTTTTCGTGTGAGACCTGCTGGCCCTTTATGCCACCCTGTCATTGATTTCGCCCCATCTGTACAAATCCCAATGCAGCACTCCCAATCAATTCTGTTCACTCTGAAAAAGCTGTCCATTAAATTAAAAATATCTTCCCTTGTCATGGTGGACTACACCAGAAGATTCGCTTAATCAGTTGACTCATTGACTTGCAGTGAGGAAAAAATCTCTGTTCTTTAATCTGCTTATTAGCTGGCTGAGGATGATAGAAGATATTGAGTCTACAGTATGTGACAAGCCACTGTGTTTTCAGAGTTATGGATTCTGTCCAGCGTCTTCGCAGCTTTCTCCCTGAGCATACAGTTTACCATATCTTTGGCGACAGCCAGGTAAGCACAGATTTCCTCCAATTGTGTGGGACATATGCCTTTTTTAGCTATGTGGTAGCTTGCAAGATATAAACCTCTCTGCAAATTTTCAGAAGACCCTAAACCTGAATGGGAGTGGATTTCTTTTTTCTTCTTCTTCTTTTTTTTTAATCACAGTTCATCTAATTTCCCTTGCAGGAATGTCTGGTAAGTGACAACTTTGTTTGTAAATGGCAGACCATATATGAGGGCTTGAGGCTGCTGTTGGCTAAAGCTTTGCAACAGACTACACATTACAGGTTTGGACTATCTGGATCACCAAGCCATGAAAATCCAAACAACTGTCATACTTGCGTTTCTTACTTGACAATTTCTCGCTTTCAAATGCAAGCCTATTTCTCTTGCCCTATGGATCTCTATTGGGTTTCTCTGCTTCCACCTCTTCAGCCCCTTCATTATCCTCTGTTCGATCTGTTTTCGTCACAAATTCATTGTCTTAGTAGATGCTAATCTCCACAGAAGATGCTGAAGTACTGTAGATGACTCATCACTTTTTTTATTTTTTTATTAACCAAGTGTTCATTTTTTAGGTATATATGCAGTAGAAGGCTAATATTTATAAACAAATGAATTTTCACTAGGAACCTTACATGAAAATAGGCGGAGCTATTTGACGCAGTAGGCTCTGTAATCATGAGTTGAAAGGACCAATAATTTGCAGTAATTCTTGTAATGTAAACATTTATTTGTCAATAAAACACTGACATGTGAAATATCAAGTAGACTTTGTTAAACAAGTAAATTATTTAAAGACATTTTTTTTCTGCCATTACAAATATTTTCTTGTGCACCCTGTGTCGTCGGTCTGCACACCATAATGCACCCTAGCTTGGGTCGGACGTCTTTTTTGCAGGTTTTTGCTCAGAAGCGCAGACTAATTTTAATACACTGTGAAAAGTAAAAAAGGTCAACTTTTAAGGCATGCCTCAAGACACCTGAATTCTGTTATATGCGTTTCGCTGCATCTAGCTTTTAGCACAAAAATGTGTGCGGTCTTAAATGTTTATTAAAAATGCTGTCCATCTAGCGTGCTGTTTGAACGAGAGGGGTATAGCTGCAGGCATTGCTCCAAAAAGGGGCGGTCACTTTAAATCACCATTGAAGTTATAGGGAGCCCCTTACCTAACCCTTTGCCTAACCTTAACCGACAGTGGAAGTAACGCCCCCTTTTGGAGTTGGAACAACCCCCTTTGGGAGTAACCACGCCCTTTTTTGGATATTCTACCCCCTTTTGGAGGTCTCTGGCCTGCAGCTATACCTACTTGGTTTGAACAGCCCCATTTTTGCACCATTGGACTCAAATACATGCCATTACCGTGGTGAGGCAGAGTGTGAGATGTAAATGCTCAATATAACCCGGTGTTTGTTTTTTATGTATTCGTTGCACCCTCTTGTGGACCTATGAGACAACAAAGTATTAAAATTTGGTGATCATTGATGTTTTTGTAGCTTTTTTCCCTAAACTGAAAATAATGTATATATAACTCAAATTTCGATAATATGAAACATTCAAATTTAGTTGCAACCCAGTTGACAGTTATGCCAGTTTCTCATTACCACAATGTGAAAAAATTATGATCATCATGAAGTTGTCAGTAGTAAAATGGGGAAAAAATAAAAATAGATTATTTAAATTGGAATGTATTCATCATGGTAATACTCCCAGATTTTGTTACGGTAATGAGAATTTACATGGAAAACAGTGGGAATAGTAAAAGTAAAGCATCTTGAGTCTGACGCATTACAGTAGGCCTAATGACAATCGAGGGTGGGGGAGGGGGCAGTAAATGTGTTTAGGTGTCCTGAAAATATTGTCACAATGCAAAACAAATCTAAATGGTCCGGTCGGTTAAATTTTTTTTATGAAAAAGATAATTTATTGTTGTTGTTGTTGTATTGATAGACCAGGACATTTTCTTGACGTGAGAATCACCCGCTGGTATTTCTTTCAGGAAATTCAGCATAATAACTGCATTGTAATATAACACTAAGATAAGATCAAATCTTACACCGTGTTTGAGAATGATTTATAATATGGCATACGCCTGACGCATTAATAAAAATGAGCAGCCTCATGAGATACACAGAGTATGCACCATTAAAGGGGATATGCAGTTGTTATTTACAAATAATTGTAACAATTAAATTTGCTACTCCAGTTAAAATTGAATTATTTTTATGCAATACTTTTTTCAAAGAGTAACAGTAAAATTGCATTTTCAGAATAATGATAATAATAATAAAAAATCCTGTTATATTCCTAGTAAAAAATAAATAAAAAAATATCCTGGTAGATCTAAACCGAATCAAAGATAACAGCGACCGTTCTTGCATAATAACACCGTAATAACACTGTATCAGATCAAATTGTTTTCCTATAGGGAATCATTTGGCATACGCGTGACACCTATACTTGAATAAATATACACATAGATATAAAGCAGCATGCAGCTTGTGCTTGATTAAGTCTGTAGGTTCATCTTCGACTTCAAAACGCTCTTCAGTCTTGGTAACTAATTGGTTATAGGCTGAGAGGTCTATGATGCGTCACGGCGCCCTCCAACTCTCAGATTAATCCCCGCTCTCTCGCGCGCTGCCTCATTCACGAAGTGTCAGTCATCCGCGATGCTGGAGAGCGAGACCGGGAGCGCGCGCAAGATGTCCGGGATCACCGTTAATTACGCTTGTAATGACTGTCTAACATCAGCGCAGCAGCTCAACTCCACGGAAATGTACACGCACTCGCACACTGATGAAGAAGATGAACTTCTCAAGTACATTTGGAGAGAATATTTGCATCCCAAACAATATGAATGGGTGCTCATTGCTGGATATATCATAGTTTTTCTCGTATCTTTGATCGGAAACACATTGGGTAAGTTTGCAGCGCATGAGTGACTTCAGTATAACTGTACAGTGCTTTTACAGTACTAGAGGTTTGTCCATTGTGTTTGTGACTGGACTCTTTGTTTAGTTTTTGGGATCATGTTTTTTCAATTTAATTCAATAGGCTATTAGGTAATAAAATCTCTTCTCTGGCAGTAATAATAATTTCTGTATAAAACTATAGCAATTTCAGCACTTCAAAGTTTCAAAGATTCAAAATAAAAAAATGTTAAAAAATTTAAAAAAAAAGAGAGAAATGGATTTCAATTGGGTCTTTAATTGGCAAATGGCAGGTAATGTTGATGACATATCTGGTATTCTGTGAATTTAGTCATTTTGCATAGTCTTTCTTAGCCTCCTCATATATGCAGACATTGTTAACCACATCTACAACCTTAACAAAATGTTGTTTTTTTTTTGTTTTTTTTTAAATAAAGCTGTTGTTCCTCTTAAAACGCATTGACATTAATTAATTAATTAATTAAATGATTTATATCTGGAGTGCTCTAAAATGAAATCCTCAGGAGTATTGCATTGCCTTGTATAAGATGCCTAATGCAATGTGATGGCTTATGCTGTCTGATTTGAAGGATTTTGGATGAAAGAGAAAACATACTGTGACGCTGTGCTATTGTATTGTGGATTATGTCGATGGCACAGAATTTTGACTTTTCACACTTTTCACAATGTAAGTTTAGACATTTGGTCTTTCCAGGAATGAAGAAATACGATCAAACCCCTCAGTGATTTGGATATTATATATTTGATTTTGGCATATTAACTGTGTGTCTTTTGAAATTTAACTTGACTCAGTGTTATTCAATCATTTCTTTCATGTGCTATTCACTTTAAACGTAAAGTGCGTAATTTCAGTTTCACTGGAGTCACCTAGTGCAGTCAGTTTATCCACCGTTTTCTTGAGCAACCACTGGGCGGCACCATTCTAATTGCCTCTTTTGCTTTTCTGGTCTCCAGACACCAAGTAAAAACTGCCAAAATGAGCGATCCAGAGAAGGACAACAACCATAAAAGTGTTACTTGTTATAAAAATGAATTTCAGGCTCAACTTGTGCCATTGTTGGCTGTCATAACAACTCAGAATAATTAATGATATCAACGTAACTTACCACTGACCATCGCTTCATGTCATGTACACACTCAGGTGAGGCACGGTCTATAAAAAAATGGTCATCTCAACTCTGTGAAGTATCGGCATGTTGACAGTTTTTTACAAATGCAATACCTTAAACATTACATCATCCATAAGAATATATACCGATGTGAGTGAAAACACTGGAGACCAGAAATTGAAAACAGTCGAATCGTGGAACACTTCCACGTTCAGGAAAAAGGTGGATAGATCACAACAGTCGAGATCCGGAATTAAAAATCCCATTTATTTTCTCCATAGGCAAATTAAGTTTTAAGGATAACTTCTAAACCTTTAAAGAGAGACCTACGTGAGCTTCCTGGTTGTTAATCAATGGTATATGCTTCTATTAAAGCCATCAATCTGCCTTAATTCAACTTCATTGTTTAAAAATTGTGTTTAATAGCAGATTTCCTGGTGAGGGACTACACTACATATGATCCTGAAGAGAAAAGATCCACCAATCAGAGAATTGCTGTGAAAAAATTGCGTCAAACAAGCTCGGTAGTGGCTGCCCACTCCCATGACACACTGTGAATGACACAATAAAGTCGCTTTTCCTACATTCTTAAAGAATTTGTATATTTGGATGTATCTGGACATATAAAATGAAAAGATATTGTTCTATACCCACAATTAACAACTTTAAATCAATAGTTTCTATATTTTTTCATTATTTTTAATTGATCATGTCATTCACAATGGTTCATGGGATTGTAGTCCATTTCCTCATTTGCTCAAAAATTAACGATGTTAACGCCCACTGCTTTGATTGGCTAACTTTGTGCAGCCCCTCAAATACAGCTATATTTGAAACTCAGTCAGAAGAAAATGAACAAGCTTTACGTTATAATTTATAAAACTTCATTTAAGGGTTAACACATAATGTACACCCAACACATTTCATTTGAATGTATCAAAATGTACAGCACAGTAACTATCAAACAGTCATGACATTTGAAACATTTGTGAATGAAACTGTTTACTCACGGGTCCGGTAGTGTTTAACTGCCGCATCTTTCAATAACATTTCCTTTGCAAACCTAATTGTGACTTTCACAAGCAATCTTCGCTGGTATGAGCCAAAAACATACAATCCATGCTGAAATGTTCTGAATACGCAAACGTAATACAATCCACGGTGATGTTGGGTGCTTCAACAGGCCAAAGCAGAGACACTGGTCTTCACATCTCATATCTTCCATGTTTGTTTACACACAGAATGGCATGTGTTTCTCCCAGTCAGAGGCAGCAGCAGAATGAGACATGTTTTTAAAATTTGTGCTTGTACCAAGTTGGCGTGCATCGCCGGAAATGCATTGAAAGATGTCCATCGTCCGTGTTTACAAAAGACCAACAATTAAATATAGCACAGTTGGGTGCAAAAACGGTCCAGGATGCCTTCAAAACAGCAAGACACAGTGCAGCTGAATGAAATAGAATGGAGGTCTCCTTTTTAGAGTTATAACTTGACATTGCGTCTTTTAAAAGAGGCGCGAGATGCATGGTAACTGTCAAAGCCGTTCATCTAGTGTAGAAAAACATTTAAATCCAGACAGGCACTTGAAGGTGTCCTGTGGTGTAGATGAATCTCCCATGACTGGCCCTCTCTCCTCTTCACCTGTGTGACTGACTGTGAGCTCCAGTGGGCGGGGCCAAGGGTGCAGTGACAAAAAATAGGCATTGATGTCTTGCTGAAGAGACAGTCATATGCAGATGTATTTGGTCCCTTTGACATCACAAGTTCCACAAATTCCATACGAGCTGTTTCAACAGCCTGGTTTTAATAAATCCTCTTTTTTTTTTTTTAAGGAGGAAGTTTTCAGTTTTGAAACTTACAGTAGGTTTTTATAGTACAATGACCTCTTATATGTCAAAAGATCAAGGAAAATTTGATTACCCATGTCATGACTCCTATAAGTTCACAGTCTTGTCTTTTGTTATTTTTTATTTATTTATTTATTTATTTATTTATTTATTTTTTTGTATACTTTTTTGCTTCAAATCAAAGTTTGTAATGTTTTGATTCACCTTGGAGCTGGTTGGTTTGGTTCATGGCTTATGAAGGAGAGAAGTCTTTTATGAAGGATTTTATAAAAAGTCGATGGGAAAAAAATAACCATCTGGAACCAAGATGGCTGAAAAATTGAGCAGGTACTGTTGCACTCTTATTTGCCATTGTACAAAGGAGCCTCAGTTTGTTCCTGGCAGGCAGCAGATGGCCTAACCCTGCCCCCACCATAATTCTAACCATATGGAGCCTGTAAGGCTGAGTACCATGCCAAGAACAACCTGAGGCACCTTACTCCCATCGCAGCTCTATTTGTGTGGACTGACTGATTCAACCAATCAGGGCTACCTATTGGTTGACCAATAGCAGATTAGGAGTTTGAGATTTGTTTGGTGCCGCTAGTGGCACAGAAATTACAAACTTCATGTCAAAATGTTTCTCTGTGGGATATCTGGTATAAATAATGTGCATCAGTATGGGTATACTGTATGCAATATTACAATATTTTGTGATCAAAGATATTACAATGTCTTTGATCTATCCACATTCACAGGTTATAACATTTATTCCATTGCTCTCATTTCTCAGTAAATGGAGAAACTTTGTCCAAGAAAGACATTTTTAATGGCAAATTTATTTCTAAATGACATCCAGATTGGTCTTAAGAAAGTGAAGTCATTGACACAATTTGTTTGGCTGAATTTAATAAAACATTCACAGTGCGTTGTCTCAGCCATCTTTGTTCAGAAAGTATTATCCCCATTAATTTCTTACAGGGGGATTTCATAAAATCCTTCATAAAAGAGTAATCACAACGTTACAAACTTTGATTTGAAGCAAAATACAAGACTATGTACTTAAAGTCCCAGTGAAGTGCCTTGATGAGCGCAGTTCGATATGGTTGGGATGCATTTCCTACTGAAAAAGGAAGTGGGGGCAAGCATTGTCGAATGACTCGTCTCATTTTTAAAAGTAGCCAATAGGCTTTACAGCCACACACACATCCCTCTTTCCTCCATGCTCATGTCAGAGCCACTTAACTGGGAAAATTGAGAAGTGATCTCAGTATCGGCCAACTTTTCTAAAGACTTGAGAACCAAACAATGAACTAACAATGTTAATCCATAACCAGCCCAACAACACACACAGCACATCTTTGCTTACGACAAGGTTGGAGCCGTTGTGCAAGTCCAGTACAGATGAAAGGAAAACAAGTGAGTTAAAGATCATATATACAAGTCTTGAATTATAATACACTTAACATACAGAATAAAGAACACTTACTCATGAACATCCTAAGAAATGTCCAGCTGCACAAAAAAATTTAAATAAACTCCAGCAACTTTCCTCATGTCCAGCCATGGACGGATTAAGAATTGAAAGGCCCATGGTACACCATGGAGGCCCCCCATGACACTAGTTACATGACTACGTTCACCTTTATGCGCTACAGGACGCTTGGCAGATTTGGTTGGATTTTTCAAATAGACAGAAGAATAGTTTAGAGCAATGTCTGACATTGCAAATTATATGTCCTTATTAATTTTGAACCAATCCAAAATCACGCGTTATTAATAAAGATATGCACACCACCTGTATTCAAGATACCAAAATCACTATTCAGTTATTCTGCATGTGTATAGAGGTCTTCAACCAACGGTACCCGACAATCCTACAGGATTGGGCCAGGTTCGGGTCAGTTTTTCAAATAGGCTGTTGTCACAGTCTGAGAGGAGATGTAGGGACAGTGTGGCTCAGACAAATTCTAAAAAGGGAAGATTTTCCACTTGCAGAAAGGCTGTTGGATGATGGAAGTTTAGGCCCATTCCATAAATGGCACAGAGGTAGGGGTCCGAGACAGTGGAGGAATTGACGAGTTGACAGAATTTGGCGGTGTAATCCAGGAGAGGAAGGTCTTGTTTAAATAATTCCATTAAAGGACTGGTCAGCTCCATGACTAAATGTATTGTGCTCGTCGGGGTCTGGCTTTCTGGGAGAGGAGGATAAGTGGGAATGCTGGAGTAGAGGAGGACATTTGGAAGAGCAGGTAGGCGAATCCGTATTCTTTCCTGGTCAGTCCTTCTGTAACTCTGGGTACGTGGAGTGGAAGAGGAAGAGAGGAGACGCAGGAGTAGGTACTTTCAGTACTTTAATTATAAACGCTGGAGTGGAACAAATGCTGGAGTGGAACAAACAACTAAGCTAAACATCACAAAACAACAAAACACTTCATCAACACAACGTGACACTTCAAGGACTGACAAAAGAATGGGCAAAACTAGAGGATATTTATACAAAAGAAACTAATGAGGGAATGGAATACAGGTGAGGATAATAAGAAACAGATGGAAGTGATGAGGGCAGTGAAACATGGGAGATGTAGTCCGGAGGAAAACTTCAAAATAAGAGTCCTTGAAGAACGTGAGGGAGACAGACTGTGACAGTTACGTTGTGTTTATGAAGTGTTACGTTGTGTTAACTTTTGATGTTTAGATTTTATAGTTTGTTCTTCTCCAGTGTTTGTTCCACTCCAGCGTTTGTTTCCACTCCAGCGTTTGTTCTACTCCTACGATTATAATTAAATGATTGAAAGAATCTACTCCTGCGTCTCCTCTCTTCCACTCCTCGTACCCAGCGTTACAGCTAATGGACAAGTTACGGGCTTTTCACATGTGCATCTGTGCTGTTTTTCAATTGTTTTTCTATGTAAATAAGCACTGGATCGGTGTCTTTGATCGTTGTGCCACATCTCACTTTTTTCAGTGAACCTCGCAGGGCCATCACATTTTAGACACTGTGTTCAATTAAAAATAATTTAAATATTTAAAAAACATCTCAAGACACGTGTTCTGTTTCAACATTAGTTATGCTGCATCAAGCTTTTTCAGCTCAGGTGTCACAAATCGACATTCTGATGAAGTTCAGGTTGCAAAGAGGACATAATGTGACTGATACACATGATTCCAGATTGTTTTTACCTGGCAAAGTTTCAGCGCTTGATAAATGGTTAGTCTTTTTTTGTGTGCAGACAATAATTACACAAGTTAAATGCTAAATCATAATAAAAATTAAATTAAATTAAAATAAAAGCATCCTGAAGAGGATTATAAACCGTAGTGTTTGCTGCCTTATGGAAAGTGAATCTGTCTGGGTAGAGTTATGCATTTTCCATTGATTAAGAATAAGCTTACTATGTTGCAGGCAGAGAGAGAGATTATTTTTTGTTCGACTTTAATGTGATTTAATCATTTGAAGATCTGTTTATTGTGCTATTTAGGCTCATAGCTAACTGTGCACTTTATTCCCTGCTAATCTGAGTTTGTGTTTGACGCATCCATGGAAATTAACGTTTTTTATTCCCGGCTCCCGACAAATAACAGAATAACCGTTCATGAACTGTCACGGTTAACCAAATATTACAAACTGTTACCATGCACATAGGACTGAAAGTTGATAATGGTCAGGCAGAATTCGATTCTTATTGGAAAATCTGTTTGGAATGACCCTACATGCTTCCTTTGAAATGCCCTACAAAGGCATGATCAGCACCAGTTAAAACACAGTGAGTCGTTCTAGAAAGCATTTGATTGGACAAGCTTTCTCAACTTCTATGTGACATCATGGATGTTCTATAAGGAAGACTCACAGATTTTAGTAAAGTTTTAGATTACATTTATTTGATGAATATAAAACAGAAATGTAATGTCTCTCTTTGGCGTAAGCCCTGTCTGGCGGTCCAAAGTTGTTGTACTCGGAACCATCAGATCCTGCCGGAGATAGGAGGCAGGGGTGAGGAGCCTACCCCCATGCAGGACAGGACTCAACTTGTGGCGGTGGGGTGGTGGAGGTTGCCGTGTTAGCACACTGAAACAGCAATGTGATAGATTGTTAGCAGACTTATAAAGCAATGGCTTACATGTGATTGGCTAGGAGTTACCTAGCTAATTGTGCGATGATATGCAGCTGATAGTCTTCCCGCTAGAACTACGCTGCTTTTACATTTCCTGAGTGTTTTTAGATGGAAGAGAGACACCAGATATTTAAATGCTTATATCTTAACTAATTTTGTCAATGCTTAGAAGTAGGCCTACACTAGTATATATATGACCTGAAAGCTAACAGATATGGACTAAATGCTGTGAAACTTACATTTTTATCTTAAACATCTTTCATGAAGGAATGAACTACAATCCCATGAAGCACTGTGGATGATGTAATTGAATTGCAAACCATGGAAAAATATAAAACTATTAATTTAAAGTTGTTGACTATAAGTATCAAAACAATTTAATTTAATTTTATATACAAATAAATAAGTAGTTTGAGAGTGTAGGGAGATCGACTCAATTGTCTCATTTACAGTGCGTCATGCGAGTGGGTGGTCACTGCAGAGTTTGTTTGGTACGCTTTGTTTGCCATGATTCTCTGATTGGTGGATGTTTTCTCCTCAGGATTCACACGAAGGGTAGTTCATCATCAGGAATTTAACATACAGTACGCCATTTAACAGATCTGTTTTTAAGGTTTTTAAGTAAATTGATCAAATCAATTTGCCTATGGAGAACATGTTTGAGATTTGTATCTCAACAAATAAGTGATATAAATGAAACAGTGTTGATGTTACAGTGTACCATTAATGTGTATTTTACTCTTGAGGAGACTGTGAGATTACTTAAAAATTTTCTTTTGAGAAAAATATGAGAAGCTAGAATAAAAGTCTTCATTTGCTCTAGATATAATCTCAGTGTTCTCCAGGAGAAACAACTGAAATTTTGAAGTTCTCATTTGTGATTTTTCTTTTCTACTGTATGAAAAACTATTTTCCTTTTTGCTCTCCTGTTAAGGGTCACCTATATCATTTTATAGCGATCTTACAAATATGCAGTGATCTGGCGGGTGAGAGCTCTGTCGCAGAGGCACTGCAGGGCTTTGATAAGTGTCAGAAGATATTCTTTTTTCTTTTAGTTTTTTCTTCGCTGGAAGAGCACAGATGTGTTGTGGGGGTTTCATCAAACTAGTGGAGCAGGGGATATTCTAACATCACAAGGTGGTCATGTGATGAGGACATGAAAAAAAGAAGAAAGAGACAGAAATAGGATAAGAGTCAGATCTATTAGCACTGAGAGGATACTTTGAAAATGCCCTATGCGTCTCGCCGTGCATCTGTTGCCTGGTGAATCAAGTGGGTTTATGTGCCAATTCACTCAGCTCTCTCAAACAAGCTTTACAGAACATTCCTTTGGAATGCATTTTGGTGATTTTCAGTATAATTTGCTCATAAAGTGGAAAAAACTGAATGAATAATATATTTTGAAGGGCTGGAATGAAATGTGATTTTGGTTTAAATTACACAGTGACGTGATTAAAAACATCAGCAAATATGAATCAGGATCAGTTAAGCACCAATATACTTCTAGTGAAATCGAAGAACGAGTGTCATGTAATTTCAAACAAAATCGAGCCAAAAAGGTGTTTTTGAATTCATTGTGGTGGACTGAAAAAGATTGCCAACGTGAACTTTCAAGAAAACTTCGTGCCAGCTGTTAAACACCTTCTTACTGCTGTTGGTGGGGGTGTGACCCGGTGCTCCACCTGCTTTGACAGCAACATCTTTTAAAATATAATAACAGATGGTAACTGGTGCATATTATTGCTACATACAGCATGTAAGCATTAGCGCTACAATGTACACGCAGAATGTAAACATGACAAATTACACATTATCTACAGCAAATATGTTACTCTAAATCATTGTCGAGTAGTTGAATCAGCTTGTGTGCATTCCATTCATGAGACATGTAGTAAATGATAACACATTTTAATATCACATTACTTAATGTTTTATATGTACTGTAGTCAGTGTGTATATCATATTTCATTGCTCTTCTAAACGCCGGCCTCAGCGGCATGGCCGGTGTCCAACTGTTGCAAACAGCATACTGTTGCTCAGCTGTTTCAACCTTCTTTCTAGCTTTAAGAAAAACAAAAAAGCAAAGAAGAACTCCCATGAGTGTATCAGAGCCTTTATAATAGACTGCTTTTACATGGACACCAGAAAGCTGCTTATTGCATGAAAGCGTGTTATTGTGAGAAAATGCAGTTTCCGTTTTAATGCACAGTATAAGCAGTATACTTTTTACTCCCATATACATACAGCTCTATGAGTAAGCAGCGTTCTCCACAGCAATGTAATTTCCCCACAATACTGTATATATATATATATATATATATATACACATACGTATGTATAGAGTGTATGATGTGTCTTTTGACAACCATACTATTTCAATAGGTGAGAGCTGAACATTCTCACAAGCAGTTTGCTATTTGAGAATGCCAACACAATGCCAACAAACACAGACAAACACCAAAAAACATTTGCATTTAAAGAATGCAACCAAAAAGAAAACAGTTGTAGATGAAACCCTGGTTTATGTAGCGTGAAAGACAAGGAGCTTGTAAATATGTATTTATACTAGGGCTGTCAATCGATTAAAATGTTCCTGATTAATTAATCAAATTAATCACATATCAATATTGCTGGAAAGGCCCCCAAATAAATATAATTCATTATCCAATTATATAATCATACAATCAAAGTAATTATAAATGTAATATTTAACAAATATAATAATGTTCATTTAGAATTATATATTAATATAACAGATAATTCAAATACATTACATTGTTGTGGCAGATGAGTAAAGCATTGATTAGACAATACAAAAAGTGGCTTCAGAAGTCAATATATTGTTTGGTTTATTTCCATATCATTGAACATGAGCCTGTAATTTGTTGATCAGCTGTGGGTTTGTTGCCTGTACAGCTGGAGTTGCACTTAGTGTCCCCTGCTGACTGAGACTCGCAAAAATATGAAGGTGGCACTTCAAGCTTCAATTGCTCAGTTGGTAGGAAAATACCTTATTACAGTGGCATGATTAATTGTGTTTTTTTAATGTATTATTTTTTATATGATAAATCACACTGAATTAATGTGTTAAATCGACAGCCTTTATATAAACATTCATCTGAGAATGAGTGCTGACATAAAGTTAAATCCACAGCATGAAAAGCATGCATTTGTTTAACTGTATTATTCGATCATTTATGTAAAATTCTGTTTAAAACTACCCAAGTACACAGGACTTCCAGACTAACATATGAAATTATATGATAGCAAAAACATTTCTGATAATGTGGTGGACTACAACACTTACTAAAATTAGGCGGGCTTTGTAAAGGATCAACTGGAAACTCCTTTAACCTCAAGGGAAAATCCAGTTTATCCAGGTAAGAGCACGCCAATATCCATATGCTCATACTTGCACTGTATTGTTGTTCAAGACACCTGCTACCTAGGATTGGGAATGGACCACTGGAAATACCCCTCTGGGTATGGGAAAGTTGGCAGACAAACCAGGACATTTGGCAGCGTTTTTATTGCCTGGGGCTTCAGGGCTCCTCCCGCAGGTTATTACATCACCTTGACTTCTACTGCGTCCTCTGGGCTGATATGGCAGCTGTGTCTTCATTCATTCTCAGCTTTCTGAAAGACCCAAGAGTCTCCCAGTGTTGGAAGTGAAAAAGTAAAAAAAAAAGTAAAAAAAAAAAAAAAGAAAGAAATCTCTCATTGTAGTTTCAAGCATTTCACAAAAGAACAGAGGAAAATTTTAACTCAGACGTTGCTCTTTCAAGCTCAGGAGATGTAATTTGAAATCAGAAATAATAGGTTGAATATTCTTTAACTAAAATCGGTCTGTTCTTACCGAAATGCGAAACACTGCCCAAGTGGCCAAAGCGGTAAGTGTTGTTGCGTGTATGGGCACGTGTGAGCTCCATTTTCAGGGTGTAATGTCCAAAGAGGGGCGCCAAAAGTGAGTTCTGAAGTAGAGGTCGGCATTCCTGCAGAACTCACGCAGGACACGCGGGACCCAGTTTTATTTCTTGCGGTGTGGGATTACATTTCCGAGTTGATGGCGAGAGCGGACGATACTTCCATGAGTTGTGGACAAGATTGGGTGGTCATAGAATAGCCTGAAAAATACAATGTGGATATCTTTTTTTAAATTGTATTAATTAATGATTGCAAAAACAATCATTATTTTTTATTTTACGACAAGTTTTTGGATAATAATAAACAGAAAATACAACTCAAAAATGTGCGCACAGCACGTGCATCAACTCATCCAATCTTTAGAGCAGACTATGAAGGTAGTCAACAGGACTTTAGAAGAATGGCAGAGGACACACTGTGACATCAAGGATGTGAAACTTGGACTGGAAAATGGTCAATGTAGTGTTAAGAATCCAATCATTTCACACATCATCTGATAATAGTTATAACAGAAAAATTAAACATTCTTTGTGTCCACGTGTTGTCTATTTGTATGGCTTTTTTGGAAGACAAATGGGAACGGGAGCGGTTGGGAAGGAAATCATTGCATGCAGAGAGTGGGTTAACATGGATTAAAATTCAGCTGGAACGTTCGGGTGTGGGATAGAAACTTGTGGGAGCAGGATGGAAAAAACTCACAAATACCTCTATAGTGAAGCAAGTTGTTTTCAGCTGTACAGGCTGTGATACAATGAAGAGGAATATACATTTTGGTAACACTTTAGTTTAGGGATAAGAAATTAGACAGTAACTCATCACTAATAATTACACTTGTAAGTGACAAGTTATGGACTTGTTAGGCATCGTAAAGTATGTATTACACCTTTATTGGCTGATTTCTTATTCTTCCTTTATAGCGCCTTTATATTTGCTATTGTCATAACAATGAATTTATTAGCTAAAAGCACAATATATCAATAGCTAGTATGATTCAAATGACATCCTTTATAGGTTCTCAGTACTCTGTGTGAATGTGCAGCTTATAATTATGAAATACATGTAGAAAGCATATAGTATTTCAACAAACCCTAAAATAAAGTGTTACTTATATTTTATAAACTGTACCCCCAAACCCCAAAGCTAAAACTAACCATCAGTGGAGTAAAAATATAACGTTAGAGGGAAAAATGCAACCTCCGAATTATGTTTGTCACTAATTATGCAAATGAGATTACTTCCTGGTTTCAAAACGGGATCCAAATCCAGGTCTGCCGCACTGCTGACACACTGCGCTTCTGGTTGCGCCACAGGGGAAGGTAAACAAGCTTGAGCCGGTGCAGAAATGTCTGACTGGAGATGGCATAATGCGGCCGAACCTAGGGTACAGGAACTCTCGGAAACAACATGCCAACTTCCTGTGTGATTATGTTGAATTTGAGATCTCAGTTTTGTGAAAAAAAAAAGAAAAAAAAAATGGAGATAGGAAAAAATCGAAGCACCAATTATTGGGGTTCAAAGATGACCAAAATTGCCAAATTTAAAAGAACAGATCTGTCAGGGTGTGTGCACCTGAGTAGTGGGGGTATTTGGGACCATCCTGCCAAATTTCTATTTGTCTCTATTTGGTTGTTATACGTCAGGTTTTGCAATGATAAAATATACTGCGCTCCGAACGGCATAATTAATGTCTTCACAGGGCACTTTGAATTTAATACAATAATGATGGCCACGCAGTAGGACTATTACAAACAGAATTTTCAGTAAAAATGACTTCAAAAGTGAGTTCAGCTTGTTTTATTACACATTTCAGCCCTACAAAACTCTCACAGTGGAATGTAAAGTCTTTAGGGAACAGGACATAGAGATCATCACTTCTGAATGAAACACACCCATATGCCATTTATATGTTACAAGACACACAAAGCACTGCAAACCTCTTATAATTATACAGACATTGGCTTAACTTACCCAAAGAGATGTGGTGCAGTAACCCATACTGGTTGCGAGAAACCACAATGCGATAAAGTATTAAATGTCACACGAGTACGGGACGCTTGAGCATTTTGAGCATTTCATCACAGGATGCAGGTCCTCGTCTCGCCGTCCGACCTTTTTATACTTTAATACGGGACACAAAGCCTTCAATACGGGATGTTTCGCTCTCTTCAAAAATACAGAACCCCAAGATAAAAGGCGTCCCGTATGGGACATCGTCATTTCGGCCAAAATACATATAAAATGGCATATGATTTGAGGAAAAATCTGATTTTTCCTGCAGTGTGAACAAAGCCTATGACTTACGATTTTTGCTGACCAGACACTTTTGGGCAGAAGGCAATGATGAAGAAGAAGAAAATCAGTACCAGAGGTGGGTAGAGTAGCCAAAAAGTGTACTCAAGTAAGAGTACAATTACTTGAAAAAAATAATTACTCAAGTGGAAGTAATGATGTTAATAATTACTTGAGTAAGAGTAAAAAAGTATCCAATTAAAAGAATACTCAAGTAGCGAGTAACTAGTTACTTTCATTTGTCACATAATTTTAATCATTTAATCTCCAATATTCCATTACATAATATACATTTAACATGCATTACAGAATAATAACAATAGTAATAATAATTCAGTAATTATTATTATTATTGTAAATTCTTTCATCATTCACTCTCATGTTGTTCCAAACCTGTATGTCTTTCTTTCTACAATGCAGCACAATTAAAGAGATGTAAGACATAATGTTATTCTCAGTCACCATTTACTTTCACTGCATGTTTTTTTCCTCCATATTTTAAAAGGGAATTGTGACTGAGACTGTCAGTCCCTAACATTCTGTCTAACATCTTTTGGGTTCCACAAAATACAGAAAGTCACACAGGTTTGGAAAAACATGGGGGCAGGTAAATGATGAGAGAACATTAATTTATGGCTGAACTTTTACTTTAAGGACGCTTGTCAGATTTGGATGAATCTGTCAATTAAAAGATAAGTTTGGAAACTGGTTTCTAGTCATTATTATGGTGAAAAACATGAACAATATTCTGCAGGCCCAATCATATATAATGCTGAATAAAACCTTCTATTTGCTATTTCACAGCATTTAAAAGTCCTGTTTGGATTCTTAGCTCAGTGTAATTACAATATTTTCAGTATAGAAAGATTTAGATCATTAGTTCAGTACAGTACATCTCTGTATTTGGAAGCGTGTTAGGCTTATTTAAGTTCAGAGCTTGTTCTCTGTTGTCCATGAGAAAAACGCGCTGCATCTGTCAAACGCAAAGTTGCTTTGCAGTAATCACACGCAGAGATGCGGTCCAGTAGTCACGCACACACTCGATAGGCAGAGCAAAAGACATTTACACTTAACGCGGATATTTACATGGATATAAACAGTAGGCACTGATATAGTTCAGCAATGATATAAAAATGTATACATAGAAACTGATGTCACATGCCCATAGTTACATAATCACCCTGAAAATGACCATCACCACGACACAGACAAGCTCACCTTATCACAATCGGCAAAACTCACCACAACGTGTTTTAAGTTGGAGCTGCAATTATATTCTTGAAATATCTGCATGTCTTGGTTTTAAAAAAAGGCATTGCGTGATGAAAGAAAGTGTTTGCTTGGAGCGCTTGCTGCAGCTGCAGTGGCGGACTCGAGTGACAGAGCACAACTGTAAAATTCCACTGTCATAAAAGTCCCATTCAGAAATCTCTCAATAAATTACAAATTTATTAAAACTTATTTAATTAAACCAGTAATGTTACGACAGGAACGTCGCCCATTGTAACAAAGTAAAAGTAATTTTTCAGTAGAAATTTACTTGAGTAAGAGCAAAAAGTACCCACTATTAAACCTACTCTTAAAAGTAAATTTTCCCCAAAAATGTACCAAGTAAATGTAACGTAGTAAATGTAGCGCATAACTACCCACCTTTGATCAGTACAAATACAATAAGGTTCCGTCACCTTCAGTCCTTATAAAATGTATGCAGACCTGTTGATGAAATGATGCACTATATGAAAGTCTTTTGCGATTGCGCTGCATCTCATTTTTTTCTTTTTTTCACAGCACAACAGATGAATGTCAGTTTTAACTGAGAATCTTATGCAGTAAAAGTTGACCCACCTGAGCATTAACCCTCCCCAAACAAATCCCCCCCCCCCCCCCCGGACACCTTCTACTGCTTTATGTGTAGAAAACACGCAACAGTTCATAAGGTAACTGTGGTATTTTGGCAGAAACACTGGTTACCATGCTAAATGGCTCATACATTTGTCAGTAATACTTTCAACAAAACACAACAGAACAGAGCAATTGTTTATAACACCGTCTACACCTGATGCAATCCCTTAACAATCAACGAAGCCGTTGCGGCGCATCAGATAAAACAGAAAAAATGGATGGCTCGTTCTAATGCTGAAGTGCTGCAGAGCTATTCCAGCCACTTTATCATCCCATCCTTCTAAATACAATGATTTTACTTACCTACAAAATATGTGCAAATGCTTCTGTCATGATTTTTTTGTTTTTTACATTTTTAAATAACTTCTGACTGCAACATTAAAGCCAGCTCATGGGGTTTCTGGTCTCTAGTCTACTAATTTAAATAATCTTTTGTTTCTAAGAACATGTATAACTCACTGTTCCAACTTTTATAGACAGTACTCGTGTATTTCTTTTATCTACAATGCTATCAATACTTTTTTCCTGACTTACTTGAAGAACTGCTACTGAATTTCTGCATCTTTCTCTCAAGATGTGTGTTCTGCATGAACCGTGATTAGATGTTATTGCGAGCAACTCATTACTTTAAACATGCCTACAAAACGCATTGTGGGCACCCCTCGCTCTTTCTGACACTCATGTAATAGGCCTATAAAACTGAGACAAATTAATTCATTAAGGAATTGTCTTCTCTCTGTTTGGCTAGTACACGGTAACCATGGTGACGTGAAAAATGCGTGACCCTAATCAATGTACTTTCCGTGCCTATACGTCTTTGCTTTTCTTATCTCAGAGCCAGAAGGTAGGTTGCACTTCATTTCTGCTGCTGCCTGTAAGCACTGAATTAGCGAAGTGACGTGATGTGATTCATTTAAAGAGACAGTGATGGTGGTGCATTCCATTCAGAAGTATTCTTATGCTGCCATATTCCCTTCATAGACTTTATCATTATTAACCACTGTGGCTTTGGAGGCCTAATAGGTGTGGTGCTCAAAAATAACAGTCATTTGGAACACTGTAAAGGGATTAATGGAAAGGAGGAGGCAAGAACCGGCTTGACAATATAAATAATAGTTTAATAAGAAACTAAACCAAAAAGACAAACACACAGGTGTCGGACAGCTGTCCGTAACTCTCTCTCTCTGACGCACCGCCGTCTCTAGTCGGTCTTTATCCCTCTCGGGCTAATCAGCCCAATTAGAGGCCGGGTGTGCGGAATCACGACCCGGCCCCACCCTCCGCCCTGCCACATTCCTCCCCCGTTCTCTCAGGCCCTTTCCCTGGGGGGGGGCGTGCCTTGCGCCCTGTCTGTCAGCAGGTCATCCCCGTCTACCTGGATCAGGGGAGGGTACAAGGGAAGGGAAACAAACAAAAAAAAAAGGTGGCACCTACACGCTGTAACGGCGATCGAGCCAAATTAACAAAACATTTCAAAAGAGAGGGAAAAGGCCAACATGGAGCGGCAGCGTGAAAGAGAGAGGAGAGAGAAAGAAAAATAATAATTTACTTGCCGGTTCTCCGATAAGCCGTAGTCCGGTCCTCGGCCATTCCTCCACCCTCTAGTGAACGACAGCCACGTCTCCCCGTTGGATCGGAGGCAGTGCTCCGGCCCCCGGTGGATGGAACGCCCCGCCGCATTTTTGGTGTACGGTAGGGGTCTCCCCCGCCCCTGGCAGCGGTAACCGCTCCAGGCGGTTGGTTGGGAGCCCCTCCTCCCCACGCGGTCAGTGGCCGTTCCTCCACTTCCAGGCGGCCAGGCTCCTCAGTCTTCTGGCGGATGGCCGCGGCTGCTCCTTTGGTGTGGATGGTAGTGGTGAGAACTCTACTACGGCGCATCCCTCCTCCTTCCCGGGTTTCGGCACCAGTGTAAAGGGATTACAATATAATAATAGTTTAATAAGAAACTAAACCAAAAAAGACAAACACACAGGTGTCGGACAGCTGTCCGTAACTCTCTCTCCCTGACGCACCGCCGTCTCCAGTCAGTCTTTATCCCTCTCGGGCTAATCAACCCAATTAGAGGCCGGGTGTGCGTAATCACGACCCGGCCCCGCCATCCACCCTGCCACAAACATATATTTTAAGGATCTTTTTTATTGGAAATTTTGTTTGAAATGATCTTACAGTATCAGTCATCCAGTTGGAAATGCAGGGTCAACTTTGTGTGTGTGTATGTGTGTGCGTGTGCCGGGGGGCGGTGCTAATCAAGAGCAAGGTGAGGCCCTTTCTGTTGCGAGGCCTGTTTCAAGTGAAGTGGGTGAAACATAGCAAAGGCTACTACTGAGTTTAAATGATTTGTTCTTGAAGTAATTTGATGAGAAATATTTGAGTTCATTTTGAGATCTTTGACTTTGGTAACTTGATAAAACTAAGCAAAGGTTGAGATCTTGTTGAAAATTATAAAGGAGAAACATGTGAGAAGCAGGAGTCCTAAGCAAAAGTCTCCATTTGCTCTCCATTTCTTCTCATTTTGCTCTCTAGGAGAAAAAGATTTGGTGATTTTTCCATCCTATGGGAAACAATGATAAGAGAGGGGCCATGAAAGATCAAATTGTCCAGATAAACAGTCAAATGAAAAGGAACATTTGGCACATATGTATTAGGTAGCAATGGCTTTTCAGCACACACATGTGCACAGCAACCACTAAGGACTGATTCACAATATAAGCCATTGATAATGAAAAACAAAACAAAATTGCATTTGCCAGAGTGTGTTGCTTTGTAGGACGTATAGCCTTCAATTCCTTGAAGTGTCTTAGAAGCGAGAAACTGCCCTCAAGTAAAATATATACAGTATCTTTACATTTCAGCTGTGTTTATCAATGTTTATCACTATAATGTGTGCAATATATTACATTATTAATGTGTGTAGGTGTATTAGTTTGTTTTTAGTGGTCAAATCACTGTAAAGCACCTTGATAGGATATATTTTGTGATAATGACTGGCTGGCTGTCCATTATCCAGGACTCCAGACTGACAACTGGTGCCACCAAGTTCTACAGTTGGTGGCACCAGCACCTCATTTGGTAGAAGTAACATGAATTTTATAAAACAAACTATGGTATTTTTGTGATGACAAACAGTTCTCTAAACACTTTTAAAAACTATTAATACAAAATATAAACATTTATAAGCTACCATGCTTGTAACAAAAATGTATGATATTTCCTCACCCACAAATATAGCCCATTATAAATTTAATAGAGCTATAGCAGTAATATGATAATATTTATTATGAATCTATTTCTGTCTAAAATACTAGTTAATGTTAGTGTTACTATAGTAAATATATGGGAATTCTCTATATGGTAATTCTCTAAGGGTGATGATGTGTGAAAAGTCTTGTTTATTAGGGCTGAAACGATTAGTCTACGTTATCGGCAACGTCGAAAATATAAAATTGACATTGTTGAATAGTCGTTTGATCTCATTTTACGTAACATGAGATCATACAAAACTCTAATGATGATGCGCGAGAGCAGCACTGCAGCTCGTGTCTGACTGAAGAAGAGGAAGAAAACACAGCTCACAGTCCAGACGCACTCCAAACTTTCCAAACAGCTTAAGGTGATGTAGATTGCAAAGTATGAGGGAATTATACAAAAATACCAAATAAGTATATACAGAAGCACTCTCGTTGTGGAATATGTGGTGCTGGAGCTGTCGCTCCACTGAAGCAAAACTTGCGTGTCGAGCATCTTTAAAAGAAACATCCCGGGGTTACATCTTTAATGCAGTTATATTTAATGCATTATAGCTTCAATAAAGTTCAAATAATACGGAAGCATGTCATGTAAATAACTACAAACTGCGGTCAGTGCCTCTACTATGAGTTGCACGAAGTGTCCCGATCTAAGGGGGAGAGATTGAAACTGCATCCGGCTGATGCACACTCTGTCGCGGCGATGCTCGTCTGAGAATACATGTTCCGGCCAGTTGATTTTAGGGGTGGATCTCCTGTCCAGACAGGGTCTGATACTGGACATCACATCCTCAGGTTGATGATCAAATTTGGGGGAGGTTTGACAGAGCAGAAGTGGACCTGATTGCTTCGAGCAAGACGTCACACTGTCCCCTCTGAGCTTTCTCTCTCACCCCTATTAGGCTGCATATTTATTTTACCTCATGTTTAATGTGTCTGTATTGAAAATGTGCAATAAATATTGTTGAAATGTTATTGAAATGTAGTACTTTGTTTATTAACTATACATATATAAGAACGACATTTGCCCCCAAATCATAGCACACGTTATCATTTTAATGGTTTGGACATTTGGGGGGAGAAAATGTTAGTCACTGGACCTCTTTCTAGTTGTGCACCCCTGCTCTAGAGGTCTGCAACCCGACCCGGGCCCGCTGGGACCCGAGAATCCGACGGGTTATGTGCCGGGTTCGGGTCAGTTTTTCAAGTGGGACTTCGGGTTAGCTCTCACTCACGCACGAATGGACGAGTTAGGGGATGTTCACACCAAATGTGTTTTTGTGTGCATCTGTTCTGTTTTCCCATTGTTTTCCCATGTAAACACATGCTGGATGAACATCTTTGACTGTTTGCACCGTGTTTAGCTGTTTCTTCAGCATCTCGTGCAGGACCGGCACTGTTTAAACACCATGAAAAGTTAAAAAGATCTTGGAAAAGGCATGTTGAAACACCTCCGCTCTGTTTCATTATTTGTGTTGAATCTAGATTGTTTTTAGTGTAGGTGGCACAAAGATTCAACGTTCTGAACAAGTTCAGGCTGTAAAGAGGGGACTGTTGCATTTTTTTTTAATTTTATACCAGATTGTTCTGCACCAAGCAAAGTTTCAGTGCATAAACGGTAAGTCTGTTTCTGTTCTGCTCTAGTGTACTGAGGTGCTGCCTTGCCTTGTTAAAATTGTATGTTTACTGTTTCAATACTGTTACAAATGTTGCCTATATGCTTACATTAAATATATCCAATTGCAACAGTACTTGCTAGGAGAAGAAATTATACATTTACCATCATGATGGTGCCGCAGATGGCTGCCTCAGTGTGGAGCTGCTCAGTTCTTTTGTTTGTCCTGTGTTTAGTAATCTTTTTCCAGTCAGTTTTAACAGAGACGAACTGCTGAACAGCATGTAACAGACAATCTTTTCCCAGTTTTTGAATATTCAGACGTTTTGCTAGACATTTTAGTTGGAGGCGCGGCTTTGTTGTTCAGGAGACATAGGCGAGGGAGATGAGCTGGTGCGCTGGTCAAACTCCGTCGGCATGGATTTCGAACAGCACTGCAGAGTATTCACTTAGCGAATCTCCGCTCTCTTCCTAACAAAATGGACAAACTACATCTCCTCACCCGCACAAACAAGGACTTTTCAACCTCTGCTGCCGTGTGCTTCACAGAAACCTGGCTGAGTGAAGCCATTCTGGACAGCGCGTTACATCTGCTGGGCTTTCAGCTGTTCAGAGCGGATCGCATCACGGAGTTAACGGGGAAAACGAGAGGCGGTGGAACATGCTTTTATATCAATGAAAGTTGGTGTACAGATGTAACAACATTAAAGAGGATGTGCTGTCCTAATTTGGAAGTGCTCTTTATTAACTGTAAGCCTTTCTACTCGCCGCGGGAGTTTTCCTCGTTTATTCTGGTGAGTGTGTATATCGCACCAAACGCGTGTTTGAACACAGTGCTGCAACAGCTGGCTGATCAAATCACAGACATGGAACAACAATACCCGGACTCAGTTATTATTATTCTTGGGGATTTTAACAAAGCAAATCTCACACATGAACTGCCCAAATACAAACAGCACATCACATGCCCCACCAGAAACAGGAACATACTGGATCATTGCTACACAACAATAAAGGATGCATATCGCTCTGTCCTTAGAGCAGCTTTGGGACTCTCTGATCACTGTCTGGTTCAACTTCTTCCAACCTACAGGCAGAAATTAAACTCAACCAAGCCAGTAGTAAGGACTGTAAAGAGATGGACCAATGAAGCAGAGTGGGAACTACAAGCCTGCTTCAATTGCACGGATTGGAGTGTTTTTGATGCTGCAGCCACAGACCTGGACGAGCTGACAGATACTGTTACATCATATATCAGTTTCTGTGAGGATATGTGCATTCCTACTAGGACTTATTTAAAGTTCAACAATGACAAACCGTGGTTTACAGCAGAGCTCAGGCAGCTTCGTCAGACCAAAGAGGATGCTTACAGGGGTGGGGATAAAGTCTTGTACAATCAGGCCAGGAACGCACTGAACAGGGAAATCAGAGTGGCTAAAAGGAGATACTCTGAGAAGCTGAAAAACAAGTTTTCAGCTAACGACCCTGCATCAGTGTGGAGTGGCATGAAACAACTCACAAATTACAGAACTCCTACCCCCAACCCTGTAGGGAACCAACAACTGGCTGACGACCTGAATGTGTTCTACTGCAGATTTGAAAGGCCCAATCTCACACCCCACACCCACTCTGACCTTCACTTCACACTAATACCAACACCTCCTGCAAACCCCCTACTCCCCCCTCCTGCTACTCAACCTGCACTTAAGATCTGTGAAGATGATGTGAGCCACGTCTTTCAGAAACAAATGATGAGGAAGGCTTCAGGCCCAGATGGCGTCTCACCAGCGTGTCTTCAATCCTGTGCTAACCAGCTGGCCCCCATCTTCACACAGATCTTCAATAGATCACTGGAGCAGTGTGAAGTCCCATGCTGCTTCAAACGCTCAATCATTTTTCCTGTCCCAAAGAAACCAAAAATCACAGGACTTAATGACTACAGACCTGTTGCCCTGACGTCTGTGGTCATGAAATAATTTGAGAGACTGGTGTTGGCCTACCTGAAGAACATCACTGGACCCTTTCTAGATCCCCTTCAATTTGCTTATTGAGCAAACAGGTCTGTGGATGATGCAGTCAACATAGGATTGCATCATATCCTGCAACATCTGGACAGACCAGGGACATATGCAATGATCCTTTTTGTGGACTTCAGTTCAGCTTTCAACACCATCATCCCAGCTATACTCCAGAATAAATTACACCAACTCTCTGTTCCCATGTCTATCTGTCAGTGGATTACCAGCTTTCTGATGGACAGACAGCAGCTTGTGAGACAGGGAAAACTCACTTCTAGCACCTGTACAATCAGCACTGGTGCCCCCCAGGGATGTGTGCTCTCCCCACTACTCTTCTCCCTCTACACCAATGACTGCATCGCTAAGGACCCCTCTGTCAAGCTCCTGAAGTTTGCAGACGACACCACTGTCATCGGCCTCATCCGAGATGACAATGAGTCTGCATACAGAAGGGAGGTTGAACAGCTGGCTGTCTGGTGCAGTCAAAACAACCTTGAGCTGAACACACTCAAAACGGTGGAGATCATTGTGGACTTTAGGAGAAACACCCCAACACTGACCCCCTTCACCATTCTAAACAGCACTGTGGCAGCAGTGGAGTCATTTAGGTTCCTGGGCGCTACCATCTCACAGGACCTGAAGTGGGAGACCCACATTGACTCCATTGTGAAAAAGGCCCAGCAGAGGTTGTACTGCCTTCGCCAGCTGAGGAAATTCAACCTGCCACAGGCGCTGCTGATACAGTTTTACTCAGCAGTCATCGAGTCTGTCCTCTGCACTTCAATATCTGTCTGGTTTGGTTCAGCTACGAAATCAGACATCAGAAGACTACAAAAGACAGTTCAGACTGCTGAGAGGATTATTGGTTGCCCCCTGCCCCCCCCTTCAAGAATTATACACTTCCAGAGTGAGGAAAAAGGCTGGAAAAATCACTCTGGACCCCACTCACCCTGCCCACTACATTTTTGAACTGTTGCCATCTGGCCGACGCTTCAGAGCTCTGAGCACCAGAACCGTTAGGCACAGGAACAGTTTTTTCCCTCAGGCTATCCATCTCATGAACAGTTAAATTGCCCCATTGAGCAATAACTATGTGCAATACACAGTTTAGTCTTTTTTATATTTATCCAACACATCCAACCTCTTCTGCCATTTCATTCCTCTGAAAAAAAAACAAAAAAACATTTGCACTGTACATAACAGATTTGTATTTGCACTGTACATAACAGATTTGTATTTGCACTGTACATAACAGATTGTATTATATTTGCACTACCCATGTGTATGTGTATGTGTATATGTATGTATGTGTGTGTCTGTACGTATGTGTATAATTAGTTTTATTTTAAAATTTTTTATTATTATCTATGTCTTGCTGCTGTTTTTGAAATTGTTTTTGTATTGTTGTACACTGGAAGCTCCTGTCACCAAGACAAATTCCTTGTATGTGTAAGCATACTTGGCAATAAAGCTCATTCTGATTCTGATTCTAAAGATAGTGTGCGATTTCTGGTCAGGTTCAGGCTTATAATCTGACGTTATCATTCGGGCCGGGCCACACGGTCACGGGTAAGGGTCAGGTTTGGGTTTCATTTTAAGGCCCGTGCAGACCTCTAGCACTCTCGGGTGCCCTGTTTGAGCCCTTGACAACAGTTATTGCTAAGTTTTTGACTCTTAAAATGGCCCTGCTAGTGGCGTTGGCATTGTTTAAGAGAGTCGGTGATTTGCATGCCCTGTCGATCAATCCCTTTTAGATGTATTTTGCGCCAGGGTGTTGAAAGTTTGTGTTAAGACCTCGTTTGGGCTATTTGCCCAAGGTTTTTTTCTACATCATTTCGCTCGCAGACCATTAATTTACAGTTCTTCTCTCCTCCCCCATTTGAGTCGGAGCATGAAAGGTTACATATGCTTTGCCCAGTTCGGGCGCTGCGAGTTTATGTTATACTAGCCAATGGTGTAAGTCAGAGCAGTTGTTTGTTTGCTTTGGTGGCTGCAACAGAGGTGTTTTGGTGTCCAAGCAAAGACTATCTCATTGGCTTATTGATGCAATTTTGAGCGCTTATGAACAGTGTTGGGTGTAATGCATTACTAAATAATTAATCACTGTAATTAAATTACTTTTTCTTTGAAAAAGTAAGGGATTACTGTTAATTTTTCAGTAATTTAATTACAGTTACTTCTGATGTAATTGCGTTAAATACTTTATGGACTATAGAACAATTCTATGTAAAACAATAGTGAATTTAAAATCAAAATTTAATGTCTTATGTTTAAATATATGTTTTCTAATTTAATGCTGTTCCCTTAAATTATTTGGCCAGTTCATTAATAATTTATTTGATTTTGTATGATTTATTTTAAAGAACAAAAAGAACAGTTTCATGTCTATCCTTGTATTTTTCATCTGGAAGTAATTAGTAATAAGTAATGCAATTACTTTTCAGACAAAATAATTAGTACAGTAATATAATTACACTGTAGATGATGTAATTAGTAGTTAGTAATTAATTACTTTTTTAGAGTAATTTACCCAACACTGCTAAACTTGCAGTTTAACTTCGCCTGCAGGTATTCAAGCCCATTCTATGAGGGGCATGGCAACCTCATGGGCTTTGGCTAAAGGTGCATTCTTGGAGGACATTTGTATGGCGGCAAGGTGGTCCTCTCCACATACATTTGTTAGATTTTATAATCTGGACAAGGGTTTGACTCCTGCTTCCTCTCTGTTGGAGCAGGAGTAAATCACAATTTCTTTTATTCAGTTGCTTTTGCTTGCTTGTGCACTGCTGTATGCTTGCCACACAGGCTTAGACAGCTGGCAGCTACTGTTTGCATGGCGTGAATGTATATTGTTCCTATAGTGTTCATACGCAGCTCAAGTTCAAAGAAAGGGAGCGTCTTGGTCACGTACGTAACTTTGGTTCCCTGAGGGGAACAAGATGCTGCGTAGCTGGCCATACTCTCTAGTAACTGAATAGGCTCGTGCCTTTTACAGAAAATCTGAATCGATGGTGCGAAAGCGAGTGCCTTTATGGAGCCCGTGACGTAGCTTCCTAGGGAGCGTCGCTTAAAGGGATAGTTCACCCAAAAACGACAATTTTCTCATGATTTACTCACACTCCTGGCATCCCAGATGTGTATGATTTTCTTTCTTCTGCAGAACACAAATTAAGATTTTTAGAAGACTATTTCAGCTCTGTAGGTCCTCATAATGCAAGTGAATGGGTGCCAAAAATGTGAAGCTCCAAATATCCACATAAAGGGAGCATAAAGTAATCCATATGCCTCCAGTGGTTAAATCCATGTCTTGAGACACGATATGATAGGTGCGGGTGAGAAACAGATACATTTTTAAGTCATTTTTTTATCGTAAATTCTCCCCCTTGCCCAGTAGGGGGCGATATGCATACAGAATGTACATCACCAAAAACAGAAGAAGAATGTGAATATTTATCTGTTTCTCACCCACACCTATCATATTGCTTCTGAATATATGGATTTAACCACCAGAATCATCTGGAGTACTTTTATGTGCCCTTATGTGGATTTTGGAGCTTAAAATGTTTGGCACTTATTCACTTAAATTGTATGGACCAAAAGAGCTGAGAAATTCTTCTACCACGTGACACTCGGACGGTGTCCCATAACATTCACGTGCAACTTCTCGTTCCACTCAGGGAACCAATGCTACGTACGTAACCGAGACGTTTTCTCTCTTATCGCTATGGTTCAGGGGTGTCAAACTCGGTTCCTGGAGGGCCGCAATCCAGCGGAGTGAACTGGCCCTGCATGGTTTATCAACATAGCTTGCGTATTTAAAGTTATTGAGGGAGGGCGCTCATCACAGGCACAGCATAATAAAAGGACAAAGATATTAAAGATATTTCTTCACAAAGCATCCATGTAATAACTTTACAACTGTTTATTAGTGAGTTAACATGTAGTGTTAGATAAATACTGGCAAAACAATCTGCATATTAACAGTGCGCATATTAATTAACCTCTAGATGATTTTATGTTAGTAATTTAGGTGAACCAACAATCATAATCATAGAAGAATTATATCTTACTATTATTATGAGGGGAAAATGAGGATCTACTCAGTCACTGTCTGTAAGTTCCGTCAGAAAACAGTGAGAGGCGCATTTGAGCGTGTTTAGAATTGTCTGACATTAAAAAATCTAATTTGGATTATTGATGAAAACTGGGACATTGTCAATGTTGCATTGTGTCACAGCAATCATTTGGGGGAAACAAAAATCTAGTTTTCTTTTTCTACTATTCTAGTTTTTAAGAAACACCAGGGGACCCCCCAAGTTAATTTTTTTTTGGCCTTATCTCAAAGGCCTTTTTCCCTTAACTCTTGAGGCACTTACAGTACCTCACATGTTATAAATGTTGTAGCATAATGGTATTAATCCTCGTTTTGAACTCACTATAATAGTCTTTTGTTGCTGCATTGTGACTTTAATCATTATAGCATTTTATGTTTTGATTCAAATAAATATGTAGAAGTGTATTTATTTTTAAGTTAAAATGCTCACTATTTGACAAGTATTGGGTGAAAGTTGCCATTTTATGCATGTTGCTATAACTGCATATAAATGATTTCTAATGCATTTTTAAATGACTTATTAGTCATTAAAAAGCCTTTAACTGATTCTTGAGATAAGGGAAAAAACATGTCCAATGAACAAAAGTCCTCTTTATGTTAACAAATCGAGAAATCCATAATAATAAAAATACTGAAAAAGTTAAATCTAATGGAAATGTGTACACTCAGGGCATTTATTACTTAAATTAATTAAAATAATTTCATTAGAATTTTTTAAAATGCATGCTCTATGCTTGGAAGCACATGCAAATTAACCTGTCCTCAGCAAGAGGTCACAATGTTAAACAGCGAAACTAAGTGTTTAAAAATACAGTAAGATGTAAGTTAATAAAAGTAAGTGAATAAATGTCAATTTTCAGATAAAAGTGTTTTCATAAAAACCTGTTTCCTTACATGGTCCGTTAGCTGAGACCTTTGTCTACAAATATATCCATTTCAAATTAATTAATTATTAAAAAATAAAAACTCAGATTTCAAACATATATTATTCCATATCTTAATAATCAGAGCTTTATAAACTCTTAACAAAAGGAACATTAATGTAAAGTGTTACAGTTTAATTATTTTAGTCTAGTATCAAGTTTCATCCCAGTACTCAAGAATCAGAGCTTTTCGTATTGTAACAGTTTTTTGTAGTGTGTGACACAAAGCATACATTTTTCTGTGCTCATTTTTACAATGACCTCTACATTATGGATTTCATTAAGTGTTTCGCTAAGTACGCTAAACAACATTAATCAACTGATCTCTCACGGCTGCTTATCTCTGACTGTGTCAGGGCATCTGATAATCAACGGCTATTTCATGTCGTATTTATGAGATGTCTACATTTACATTTACATGCATTTGCTGCTCTTTCCATCCAAAACTATTTACAGGAATGTACATACAGTGTTTCATAACAATTACTCTTCATCGGGTGGTTCAACATACAAATCAAGACAGCAAGGCCAGGTGTAGTCTTTGACTATATGGAGATGTTTGGTTACATCCCATATGAGTGTAATAGTTTCCTTTTAAGCTCCCTGGATTTTGTGCTGCAGCATTCACATGTTTCCAATTTTTAGGTTGAATATTGTGCATTGGTAATGAACACAGTGCACAAACCTCTTTTGTCATGTTGCATGTTTCAAATTTTTGCATTAAAAGCAATAATCTGTGCTGACAAAGATTGTTACACAGTTTTCTTCAAAGGCTTCTTTTCTTGTTAGTTTGTTTTGCAGTTTGTAAAAATCATCACATGCGTACAGTGACCAACTACTTCATTGTTAACCTGTCCTTCGCTGACATCCTGGTCACGATCACATGTCTTCCAGCAAGTCTTGTGGTGGACATCACAGAAACCTGGTTCTTCGGACAGACCCTGTGTAAGATACTACCTTACTTACAGGTAAGGCAACTGACTTTTATTTACTGATTTGGCACTGTATCATGAAAACATTCCTCCACAGATTCTTCGTACCCCTCAGATTTGTAAGTTAAATGTGTGTATATTAGGGAATTCCAAATATTCGTAAATAGGGGGCGTGTGCATATTCATTCACAATTACCATAATCCACTGCCATGAAAACACCATATAAGGAAAGCATCAGATGCGCTAGTAAATGTGAACAGGGATATACAGAACAGTAATGAAAGTGTTTTAAAATGAAGTGCATTCAAATCATAAAATTTTGGTTTAACAAACACGCTGGTGTGGTCACAAAGTAAGTGAGGAATTGTGGACCAGTAATGGTCAATTATGCCCTAATGCCCTAAACAAAAAAAATGTTTGACATGAAGATTTAGTGTTAAAACTGTTCAGTTCATGCTGGCAGGAGGAGGTCCACCACCATTAACCTTCTCTGGTTCAGTGGAGTGCATCACCAGCATTATTGGTGGAACTTCTTAACTGGAAAAATCTTTAGAGAAATTAATATAATGCCTGAAGAAGGTATTTGACTGAAATGCTGTGAGCTAATAAAAATTTGCACGCTAAAGTCACTGTGCTAGGATTTTTCTATTTATTTTTTTTGCCGTTGTATTGTGAGCACACCTGCCCGCGACATGTGTTTATTTACAGGGTTAAAAGCATTAACGTTGACCATACCTTATCTACTGAATGCGATTTATCAATGCCTATACTGAATTAGTTCAATCTAAATTATACATATCAAATGAAGAAACTTTCCAACCAGTCACATTAAAGGGCATTCATTTTTTTATGTTGGAAAAACAATACAACATTTGGGAATAAACTATACTTTGAAGAAATAAATGCAAGCATCAAAGAAATATTTTCAATTAAGTATATAGTGTAATCCTTATGTTGTGTTCCGGGCATTTTGACCTGGACTTTTTTTTTTTTTTTTTTTTTTTTTTTTTACTTAATTCAATTGACTTTGTTCATATATGGTATTCATATACGGTCAAAAATGGCCGGCCATTGTAAATGAATGGCCGGGGCTACAAAAATTAAAAAATGATAACTCATAAGAAAATGAGCCTGTCCAACCATCTGATGAGCACATACTGTATGTGCATGTGTACTTGCACACATAGCGTCATTGGACATGTGTACACACTCATACAACCCCCCCACCCACCCCCCCACACACACTCAATTTGGTTTCCTTTGGTTGTCTAGGCAAGCTCTGAAAGTTTGTAAGATTTTTACCAATGCAGCAAAGGTTCAGAGGTTGCCTGGGAACCAAAGGGCATGTTGGGTTGTGTAGGGTGTGTGGGTGAGTGTGTATGCGCTCGGACATGTGCACACACACACATACACACACACATACCTGTGGTGTTCCCGGTCAGAAATGACTGCCCATTAAAAATGAATGGATGAGGTTGCAAAAAAGAAAAAGAAAATGTGTTCAATAGGTTATCCAACCATTAGATGATCTCAAATGTGCTTGTGATGAACAGGACAGAAAATTATATGTATGGTATTTTATATAGTAAAAATATCCATAGAATATAAATTGAGTTTCATTAGCTAAGGTAGGTCATTTAGGCCTATTGTCAATATTTTCCAAAAAAGGCACAAAACCTGTTCTTGTTACTAGAAATATAGTAAAAAAAAAAAAAAAAAAAAAAGATCTCTTGCAATATTTTGTGATAATAATATTTAAATGGGTTGGTCAATTTGACCTGGGAACATAAGGAGTGGTAGCCAATGAAGAACACAGCACAAGAGTTAAAAAGAAAACAACAAACCGCTTTTTCTTTTTTATTATTATTATTTTTATTTTTGTTACTAACTTATGTTATTATTTAAGGTTAATTTTACTCATTTAATATTTAGTTAATTTTTATATTACTTATTTAATTTCACTTCTATCAAAATGTAGTCATGGCTGAAAGAACACAAAACATTCAGGCTGTAACTAATGATTATTTTGATAATCGACTAATCTAACGATTATTAGAACGATTATTCGACTATTCGGGCGATTATTGCAACGATTAAACATTAGCTCTTAACTGACTATTCAGCTTGTGACCAGAGTTAAAAGGTTGTATTAAACGTGCTTGCTAACAATAAAGCGGACAAAATAATCTTTTAAAAATACCTCTAAATGACATTCAGTAATTTTTATTAAGTTTAATTCAGTGAACAATTCACTCCAAAAAATCCTATTGTTATCAAGTGTTTTTGTCTTGTTTTCAAAACAAGATACATTTACTTGAGAAGCAACATATAAGATATTTAGACTTGCTTTAAGAGACAAATATAAGTGTATTTTGTATATACAGTAAGTGTATTTTTTCACTTGGTTATACTTCTGCGAGTGCAGTAAAGACAAATTATACTTATATTCAAGATCTATTCTCTAAAAGCAAGTCTAAATATCTTATCTGCTGCTTCTCAGGTGAATGCATCTTTTTTAAAGGATTTTTAGATATTTTAGATTTAATTTAGATAATATTTAATATTATATTCAACATTCTCAGATATTTTTTTTCTTCTGCAGTATAGCTGCTAAAGAAAATGTACGTTGTTTTAAAGGAGTTTTAGATATTTATATTGGAAAACAAGCCAAAACAAAAACAAATCAAAAGTGTATTTTGTTTCAGTGTATAATGGAGCGATGGCTACCTCTCTCACCTTTCTGTTCACTTCGATCCATCTTTAACTCACAAAAAAACAAACTCTCTCTTAATAATAAAGCTGTGCATTTCCAATCAGAAAAGCTTTACGAATGTTTACATGTCGATTTACACGTCATGTTTCATGAATGAGGCCCATTATACAGTACGTAGCTATTTGTACATAACACAAACATAAATTTTTATGTGTTTGGATGGACTCTGAAATGCACAATATGAACATGTTTATGCATTTACATCTTTAGAAATGTACAATATGTACAAAAAGTTCAAGTACAAAAAAATTATAAATATATTTGTATAGTTACAGTTTTACTATTTCATATATATTTTGGATCCCTTAATTCTACCCCTACTTTTAAAGATATAAAAAGATAATTGAAAAAAGGCTTAAATTTGGGTCTGTTCCTCACACAAAGCTATAGAATACCTTTGTAATTGTGTTTTGGTACTTTTACCCACGGCAAACAAAATAAAAATTAAGTGCTTAAGTGATGATTAAACGATTACAGATTTTCATTCATTTAAATATTTTAAAGTTTAGACTTGGTTAAATTGATAGAATCTTTTACGTTGAGTATGGTACCAGAAATCACACAGAACTAATTTCAAATTAGGTAAATGCCTCAAGTGTGTTAAATAAATGTGATGGCTTTGAAAATTTTAATAATCTCATTGATTATAAATACAGTAAAATCAACTGATTAATTGTGTGAATTCAATATTCATGGATTCAATAAGGATTTGTAAACATGTTGTAGGGCTTTACTGGTTGTTTAGATCAGTGTTACTATCAGAAATAATTGGTAATTATTTCTTTAGTTATTAATTAATATTGAAATTAATTAATTGAATCTAACTCATTAAAACCTCATATGGGGCTCCAATAAATGTAGTGTGCTACGTTTAGGAGCGGGATTGGTTATTAGCAATAATTAAGAATTATCAAAGATAATTATTAATTATTAAAATCAATAGAACATTGATGAGAATCAATGTTAGCTTTTTTTTTAATCCTTTAAATCAACAATTATCAAAGATAATCACTAATCATTAACATCGATGAAACATTAATTAAAATTAACACCAGCTTATTGATCATTCAAATTCAACAATCATCAAAGATAATGATCAATTGTCAAAAATCAATAGAATATTAATAACGATTAATATTGACGGGGCACCAATCTGGAATCAGGGACTAATAACCAGATAGTATAACAGTCTCAATATTAGATTGTTTTCTTAGGAAAATCGAAATCTGAAGAATATCGATTTTCGGGAAAAAAACATAATGAATGAAGGCTTGAATCCGAGCACTGACATCCCGTCAGCATGTGACACAGGTGTATGCAAAACAAACCAAAACACTTCTCTTTGAAATATAACAAAGTTTATTTATGCAGTAATAACAATTAATAATTAATACAATGCAGTCAATAAACTTCTGACTTACAACTGCAAACTAAACAGTGATATGATTAGATATGGAAATCAAAATAATCCTATAACACATGAGGGTGTGTTTGTGTGTGCGAGAGAGAGTGTGTGTGTGTGTAAGGAGGGACGCGCACAAAATGGCGGCCGTGACTCTCGTGGAGAGTATGTCACGCGAGACTTCCGGCCAGAGAATATGGCCGCGAATGTGGGCGGAGAGAAAACAGTCAATGGCGTCTATCAGTTACCACATGTATCCGCTTGTACGATAGCTTAGGGACAAAGCTGAGCTTTATCACGAAGCTATCTACTAGCTAAAAATGTGTGCCAGAATGTTTGTGAGGGGTCGCGTGTGCGTGTGTGTGTGGTTAGTACAAGAGAGAGATAGAATAAAGTGACGGCCCCAAAGCTGGTGTCGTGATCGTGGGAGAGAAAGCAGCTGTTAGTTTATCACTCAGAGACACGGTGGACGGCTCGTAAACCGTCCCGCGGTCTTTGATTCTTTAATGAATAAACTCAGTGTGCCGGTCTCACCCGCGATGGCGGAAATGCACAACAGTCCAATGTGGCTGGACTACAACACAGCAAATCTCATTCGTGATAATTAATACCTTGAGTATTAATCGCAATGAGCGGACACGGCAATCCGTAAACTGTACAAGCAATAACGTTGATACACAAGAATAACACACTATAATATTCTATCTCTGCCCAGACGTAAACCTCTTACTTGAATCGCATGAGGATGCACCTAGAATGTGTGTTCATCCGTCCTTTAACTCCGACGGTTCCTTGAGGCTCGGGTGATGACGGGAGGCCGTTTCCTCGCTCTGTTGGCGATTGGTATGGCTGCTGATTCTCGGCGGGCTGGCAGAGAAATCAGCGACATCGACTTGATTGAAGATGGAAGAGAAATCTTTAATCTCTTCACTTCTGTAGACAAACTGATGAAGATGCGGATTGCTCGGCGGTCTCCTTCGGATCCGTTAGAGTGTTCGGTGAACACAGAGTAATCTCAACTCGTCCAGCGAGATGGCCACAGTTTCAATTCGGACGTTACTTCCTTGTGCCACGAGGCTACATCTGAGAGCAGCGATGGGCTGTGTCTACGCACGGCGAGCAAAGTTGCTGGAAGCAAATCCCGGAAGCATTTCAGAGGTATTTCTACTCCTGATGATGTCATGGTGCGTTCTGTCGTGTGCCTCATCCATTAGGAGTTGAGAGTTCGATCCTTTAGTGAGTAAGGCTTCATGAGATTTGTAGTCTGTTTTGGACTCCCGTTGTTTGATTTTGGCGCGGTTTTTATCAGTAAGATTTATGACTTGGTATGTGGGCCTGAGTTAGGTTTTACGACTGTGTTAGGCCTGCCTTTGTCTTCTATCTGAATACATGAGGCCCAACAATGTATACATTTAAATTGATCTCTAAAATGATTCTAAGATAATAAGTATATAAAATAAACTTGTTCAAAATTTGTTTAAAACATTGGATGTTTCGATGCTGTGTATATCAGCTTAAACCACACTTTATCTTAGACTTTATATGAAAATTGATTAAATCAAGTTGGTAATTGTCTAGTTTCTTTTCATAGAAACACTGCTAAAAAAACATTTTCTTAGTCAATATTTTGTTCTCGTTTTACTGTACATTTATCTGAACATCTCTGATAAATGAACAACATGATACATTTATTTGACAAGCACAAATGAGTTTGATGGTAAGACTTGTTTTCACAGAATATATCTAATTAAAAGTGCAATCTGTAAACTTTAGTGAACCTAGCATGCAGTACCTAGCAGCATGGATGAAGCAACATACATATAGTTTTTTGTTAGAAATGCACTATATAAAATCAGACATGATTAATATATTCTGTGAGCAAAAGTGTCTAACAATAGTGGAGTTACTGAGATAAAGTGAATAGTAGGCTTATATGATATGTATTTTTGTTTTCTTACCCCATTGTCTTTTTATAACCTTAGAAAAGCTTGTTAGATGTGAGCTTAAACAAATACATAAATACAAATACATAAATACATACATATAGTACAAACATACATGCATAATTTGCCGGTGGGGTTAAAAGTAAATTTAACTTGTTTAAATGATGTTCAAATATTTTTACTGGAAAAAGACAAAAATACTGATTAAGAATGTCTCTGCATCTAAATGTTTTCAGATTTGACATCTTTGATCACATCTATAAATTGTGACATGTCAGTAGACCAGATTCTGCTGCTAGAGGCGGTTTGCACTTTTTCAAGAAATTGCTTTGCTTAAACATCTAACTCACATCAACATCTTAAAATGTTTGAAAGATTCTTTAAGACACCTGATCTGTTTTGTAAAATGTTTCTCATGGAGATATACTGCACTGCATGAAAATGTGCCATCCCGCCAGGGTAACCTCATAAAATGTTAGTCCATGTCTTATGGACTGAAGGTAATCTATATGTAACGGTAGCCAGATGGTACATGATAGCTGTGCGGTATGTGTAAACTTCATTCCCCTGGCCTCAAGAGGCGCACTAGCGACTGACGCAAGAGGCTGTAGCCTTTAGCCTCCTCATTAGCACGCCTGCATCCCATGCTGGCTGACACCAGTTTGAATCCCTCTCGGAGCGGTTCAAGCAGGACCAGTTACATATATGCTAGTGTACTTTTAACAGTTGACTCAATTTCCTTAAATGGTTAACAATCTTTACTGGGCAGTAAAAAATGCACTTTTTTAGTTCTTAATTTGATGATGTTGTGTCGGGATGCATGGCAGAACTTATATCACAACCACTGGAAAATGACATAGAAATCTGAGGTTAAATCTTGTTAAGTTTATAAAAAATTATCTTAATGTTTGTAAATGTTACATATAATGATTTATAATGTGATAGTGTCATAAATGTCAGAAAATGAAGAAAATAATTCAAAATAATTTGTAAACAATGTTTACAGAATCAGGTTTCCTCTGTCCCAGTTTACTGGAGGCATACCAAGGTGATACTGGTAAAGTGGGCCAGCATATTAAGACATTTAAAGAGGAGTTTATTATTAATACAGTATAGCATAAATAATTTTCTAATTATATATATATATATATATATATATATATATATATATATATATATATATATATATATATATATATATATATACACATTATATTTTAAGGAGAACTAACAACTTAAATGTGTTACTATAACAACTTGATATTTTAATCTACAACCCCAATTCCAAAAAAGTTAGGAAATGCTTATAAAACAAAAAGGAGTGATTTGTAAATCATATAAAATGTTGCTTTATGTTTGAATGCATATACTGTATAGAGTGAATATGGGCAAATTTGGATACTTTTGGAAATTATTCCAAATTATTTCATTTAATTTAAGTTTTTACTTTTAATTATGATTCAACTGCACATGACCTGACATTATACCTTTATGGAAAGCTTAGGATGTCTCCTGACTTAATCAAAAGCAAAAATTAGCACAAATAAAAAAAGGAGATCTTGAGTGCACTGTAACTCATTTTGGATAAAACCTTCTACCAAATGCATAAATGTAAAAGTAAATGAAAAAGTTGGCCTGTGCTGGTAGATGCTGTAACTTCAGCATTCTGCTGCTAAAAAGCTTTTCTCTCCATTTATAGTCAATCAAAAGTAGCCTTGTATTCTAACAAAGTAAAGTTTTCTGCAAGCCATAAATAGCAAATATTTATATACTGTAAAGTTTTGGTGGTAAATCCAAAGAGACAAATATTTCAGTAACAGTGAGGAATTGAAATTGTGTTTGGACGCAACAGTCGAACCAAGTGTGAAAACACCCTAAAACCCTAAAGGTATCATCTATACCTCACCAACAAGTAATTAGAACGAGACATCTCAAATGTATAACAGCAACACATTTACTTGGCCCCCATTTCTAGGAAGGACCCAATGTTTAGGCTAAATATTGTGGATGGAATGAATATTTCAGCTGTTATCCCCTTCACATTTTGAAGGCTACAAGTGCTGTGGCTTCTCCATCTTTGAAAGGCATGCTTATCTTCTTGAGTCGGATGGCTAAATATTAATGAGAGTTGTGAAGTTATCAAGACTGAAGGAGCAGCTGTGTACCAGCCGCTTCAAGTGTTGATATGTGTCTGAATCACTTGTTTCCAATCACATTCATGCTCTTTGACTCTCTAAGAGAGTCACAGTGTGATTGATGTTTGCAACCCAATGTAGGATATCTGCATCCCGCACAGTTTATATGAGGCACTTAAAAGCTCAAACTTTTTTCAGTTGTTGTGTGGGTTGAAGTCTGAACATCAAAAGTCATTCCATTTGAGCAGAGCTCAAATATGGAAAAATAACTCTGATATTTGTTGTTTTGTTTTTGTTGCTATGGATGCCTATTGTTTTCTTGAAACAAACATCAGCATGTTTAGGCAATGTGTAAAAACATTCAGACATCTCATCAAAATCTCTTGGAAGTCGACCAATTTTCACAGAAGGCATGCATTGAAAATCAAGCGATAATCATGTCATCTGATGTCTTATTATTTTTAAACTGGATAGCGTTCTTGTAGAAATGGAATTTCAACAGTCCACATTTAAACATTTACCGTATATTTTATACTATTTGGTGCTACTGAAAATCCATCTGTGAATGAATCAAACCGATCCAATCTGGAGTACTGCATGGCAACAATATCTGTAAGGTCTTTCATGCAGTATATTTTTCATGTCTTTATGTATTGGATAAAATGTTAAGATATAACAACAGTAATAAATGTAGTCAGTTTTCTTTTATCACAGTAGGGTCATTCAATGTCAACTGAACCAGAGGCTCTGGCTCAAAATGTTGTTTTTGATATTTTCTTATTTTACTGATGATATATAAACATAAATGATGATGAAAGACAAAATATGAAATGCCATGGATCTATATTTACTGAGTAATCCATTATTTTGTAGAGGGGGTCAAAAATTATATGATTTTGGAGCAAAACTATAGGTATAAATAAAAAATAAAAACCTTTGGCAGCATAATTTCATTTTTACACATAGAAGTAGCTAGGCCTATTGTTTGAGTCCAAAAAAGTTTGAGTCTCAAGTAAATTGAATCCCGGAGATTTGGGCTCTCAATGTGGCTCCATTTATAAAGTGTGAAATTTGACCCATTATTAATTGTTGAAAAGCAAATGTGGGTCAAAGTAGCAACAAGTGTTGCTGAAGTCAGCTGACTGTAGTAAAAGACCTACCCATCTCTTTGTAATAATAATATAATGATTCTGCCACCTTTCTATGGCTATTTTATTTTCCCGTTTTGCTTTAGTCATTGGTGAAATTTGTCATTTTGAACCCCCTCTACAAATTAATGGATTTTCTGAAAGTTTAAAAAAATTTGGTTGACTTGACAATGTGCCATGTTCTCATTTCGCCATCCATCTGGGGTGTCCGACCACCCGTTTTGGAACACAGCCCTAATGCAGAAACCTTGGGCAATTGCTTTCTCTGCTTATAGCTAGCGTCGGCCCTGGGTGGTGGCAGTCATCATTTCAGTTCTCTCCATGCCATTTTCCTTTTAAAGAAATACATGCTAAATGTTCAGGGAACATTTAGTCCCCTCATATGCTGCCATGATTACTGGTGCCCTTCAGGCGAGTAGCTTTTCTAGGCCATTTACCATTTGCAATGGCATCACCTGAGCTAACTGACAGATGGGACTCATTTTTATTTTATTTTATTAAATTTGAGGCAAAAGCTACAGCATTATTTTTGGGCCATTTCTTCAATGCAATACCATTTGAAATCTGTAACTTAATATGTTCATTAACAGAATTCCCACTATCATGTTTTTAATACATTATCTGTATACATTATCTAAAATCCTGTTTTTGAAAGTCTATGATTCTCTATGCAGATCTGAAACGCAGCTGAGCACTCGCCATGTGCTCGCCAAAGGCATTCAGTCTATTTTTGTGATCGTAACTTTTTGTAACTTCCCCAATGTTTAATCGAATATCTCGACCTCTGAGTGGACTACATGCTCAATCTAGGTGTTGTTGGAAAGCTGAGATCTATGATTTAAAACATTTCATCAACAAGAACATATTTTGAAGATTATTTGTTTATCATGCTTTTTTCTGCTGGAAATCACATTTTGTTGTGAAATAACTGAGACATAATATTGATTATTTACACAAGCAAGCTCACAGACAAGTAAATAATGGTTTATTTTGAATAAAACAGCCTACGGTAAGAGCTGATATAGAGTCTGTGGCTACTTGAGGCTTACAGAAGCAATGATTAGAGCAGACATGAGAATTTATTTTCTTTGTTGTCTTACAGAGATCATAGTTCACTTTTCTTTTCTCATGATTCTTTTGAGACTCATTTGAACTGAGTTATGAGCAACAAAATAATTGTCTGCATAATCGCATTCCTGAGAATGAGCGCTTTCATTTGATATTTTATTATATTAGGGCTTTTATTTTCAAATTCATATTTTCATTACCACAAGGTGGCCCTCATTTATGATGCAGAGATTTTGAGGTCTTATTTTACATATTTTTAAATGCAAATATATAATAGTCTTTGTTTTCGTTTACAATAATAACCTTGATAGGAAAGAACTTTAAATTGATTACCAAAACAGTATTCCTAAGAAAACATATTTAAAGGTCCAATATGTAATAATATTTATTGTACTAAAGCATAAAATTATCATAATATGTTATAAGAGATTTAGGAAACATGCTAAGTTGAAATACTAGCTTCTCCGAAAACAAAGCTACAGCCAGTATATTCTACTTTGAAATGTCCATTCCGGGCTGGAATTTCTGTTTGTGTTTTGACCTGAGTGATCCCACCCACTGCCCATTTCCCAATAGTATTTCGACACCCCGGGTTGCCAGATTTTAAACAAGTAAGCGGGCAAACACAGCACGCTGCAGCCATGGAAGCCAGTAATACATCTAGCTAACATTGGCAGAGTTATAAAAAATCCACATGAGCTGGTTTATAATTTACAAACAATAAAAACATTGCAAACGTATACATTAGCTGATCAACTTAAGGTGTAAGGCTCATCGCTTGCCATTGTCAGTTTGCTCGTTCCTGTTGCCTGACCTTAAACATGCGTGAGCTTCGAGTCTGGGAAATAGGGGGTGGCGGAGACAACTCTCTCCAATATTTTGAATTTGGACTGCAGTACCCATTTTAAACCCATTGATGTCAATGGTACATATTGCTCCTTTAAAACATTTTGTTGAGAGAGAGAAAGAGAAAAAAAGAAATTTCTTAAAAAATTGCCATTTTTTCATTTGAAATGTTAGTGCTTAACTAATAACTAAAAGTTAGTGCTAAAATAAATAAATAAATAAAATAATTAAAAAATGTAAATTGCACTCAAAATTATTGAAATGAAATTGAAATGATTATTGAAATTATTGTGATGTCATGATAAAAGAAAAGTAATTAATACGGTTTCATCTATAAAATGTTGAATATCCAGTATAATAACATATGCAAATGTACTGCATAGTTGAATGACTCATTTACATTTCATATTTGACGACACTTTTTCAAAGTGCAAGGTGTACATTTTAGCAGCATCTGTGTTCCAAGCATCACGTTCTACCTGTTAGGAAAATTACAGAGAGCCACCAGGTTTGTGAATATATTTGGTGCATTGACGTATTTCTGAAACTGTTTGACATTTAGATTAAACTTAATGGATAATTTAGCATACATGTAAGTCTATATTATCTGTCTGGCCATAATTCATATTCCAAACCTCTGAGTCTACATGCCCTGTCTGTTGCCTTCCAGACAATCTCTGTGTCCGTATCGGTTCTGACTCTGAGCTGCATCGCTCAGGACCGCTGGTACGCTATCTGCCACCCCCTGAAGTTCAAGAGCACAGCCAAAAGAGCCCGCAAGAGTATCGTCCTGATCTGGATGGTTTCCTGCGTGATCATGATTCCCCAAGCCATAGTGATGGAGTGCAGCAGTCTGCTGCCGGAGCTCACCAACAAAACCAGTCTCTTCACTGTGTGTGATGAACAGTGGGCAGGTGAGACATCTGTCTGCAGCATCAGTGGGGCTAAACAGTGAGTGTATCAACTGCAGCCAACAGACAACAGTGTATAGTAACTCTGTGTGGCTGAAACAGTTTTCTCTCACACCAAGTCAGGTCGAGGTTTATATTTTAAATGCATTCCATGCATTCACATAGAGTAACGAGCAGCAATTGCAGAATGAATTGTTGTTTCTGTTGCTGTAGAGAAGAAAACAGAGATATCACTGATCCAAGCTAAGAGTTGAGCTATTGAGTTAAAAGTAAATGTTAACAATTAAGCTGTTAACTATGAGTGTTGTCACACTCTTTACTAATATTGGGGGTCGATTCCAAAAATAAATGATTCATAGATTCTGAGGCATTGGGAATCGAGTCAACTCCGCTCAGGGGAATCGACTCTGCTCAGGGAGGTGACTTTTCCAAACAGCGTTTATTTCCTTCACTAAACAACTACAACTGTTAAGGCCTTAACAGCACTAATTCAAAATACAGCTTTTGTAAGAAACCCCTTAAGTAAAAAAAAAAAAAAAAAAGAAAACCTTAGTGAGAATAGCTTTACAATTATAACTAGGTCTATTTTTTTATTTATTTATTTATTTATTTATTTTTGGGGGGGGGGATTTTCTCCCCTTTTCTCCCCAATTTGGAATGCCCAATTCCCAATGCACTCTAAGTCCTCGTGGTGGCGTAGTGACTTGCCTCAATCTTGGTGGCGGAGGACGAATCTCAGTTGCCTCCGTCAGTCCATGCATCTTATCACATGGCTTGTTGAGCGCATAACCGCGGAGACCTAACACGTGTTGAGGTTCACGCTATTGTCCGCGGCATCCACACACAACTCACCACGCACCCCACCAAGAGCGAGAACCACATTATAGCGACCATGAGGAGGATAACCCAACGTGACTCTACCCACCTTAGCAGCTGGGCAAATTGGTTGCTTAGAAAGCCTGACTTGAGTCACTCAGCACGCCCTGGATTCAAACTTGCGACTTCAGGTGTAGTAGTCAGCGTCTTTACTTGCTGAGCTACCCAGGCCCCCATAACTAGGTTTTCTTAAATTAAGGGGTTTCTTGCAACTGGAACCTGCAGCTAAACGATCGTAATTTCTCGACTGATCAATGCAACTCTTTTGTATTTCGTTCAGCCATCAGTAAGTCTGCTCTGTTTGTTTATCTGTAGTCGCACTAGCCCTAAAGCACATAAGACAGCTGCTTGCCAGACCAAAATCCTGTAGTCTGCCATTTTTATTTAGATAAAACAAATAATTAAGGGAAATGTCAGGTGTGTGACAAAATTGGTCTGCAATAACAACTTTGCTGTTGTTAAAATATCTGTCCGCGGGGCTGGGGTAGCTCAGCGAGTACTGACGCTGATTACCACCCCTGGAGTCGTGAGTTCGAATCCAGGGCATGCTGAGTGACTCCAGCCAGGTCTCCTAAGCAACCAAATTGGCCCGGTTGCTAGGGAGGGTAGAGACACATGGGGTAACCTCCTCGTGGTCACTATAATGTTTGGTTCTCGCTCTCAGTGGGGCGTGTGGTAAGTTGTGCGTGGATGCCACGGACATGGCCTCCACACGCGCTACATCTCCGTGGTAATGCGTTCAACAAGCCAAGTGATAAGATGCACAGATTGACGGTCTCAGAAGCAGAAGCAACTGAGATTCATTCTATGCCACCCGGATTGAAGCGAGTCACTACGCAACCACAAGGACTTAGAGCACATTGGGAATTGAGAATTCCAAATTGGGGAGAAAATGGGGAGAAAAAAACAAACAAACAAAAAAAAAAACACCTGTCCGCAACCAGGAGATGGCAGAGGAGGATCACGTAACAGTGAATTAACTCTAGTTTAGCCTACATTAATAAAAGTCCGGATCGGTTCTGACTCTGAGCTGCATCGCTCAGGACCACTGGTACGCTATCTGCCACCCTCTGAAGTTCAAGAGCACTGCCAAAAGAGCCCGCAAGAGTATCGTCCTGATCTGGATGGTTTCCTGCGTGATCATGATTCCCCAAGCCATAGTGATGGAGTGCAGCAGTCTGCTGCCGGAACTCACCAACAAAACCAGTCTCTTCACTGTGTGTGATGAACAGTGGGCAGGTGAGACATCTGTCTGCAGCATCAGTAGGGCTAAACAGTGAGTGTATCAACTGCAGCCAACAAACAACAGTGTAGAGTAACTCTGTGTGGCTGAAACAGTTTTCACTCACACCGAGTCAGGTCAAGGTTTATTTTTTAAATGCATTCCATGCATTCACATAGAGTAAAGCGCAGCAGTTGTAGAATTAATTGTTGTTTCTGTTGCTGTAGAGAAGAAGAAAACAGAGATATCACTGATCCAACCAGAGCAGATCAGGTGGACGGCCAGGAGACTGAGGAGACCACCTCAAGATGGAGACTGGGTCAGGAGTCCTGGTAGGCGGCCGCAGGGCCGAGACAGGGTCAGAAGGCCAGGGAGTTATTCACAGGGCCGAGAGGCGGCCACAGGGCAGGGACTGGGTCAGGCAGTTGAGCCGCTGTAGGAGGAGTCACTGGGGGTGGAGCATTGGCTCGTTGCCCGTGGCAGGCGTGGGCGTTGGCTCATTGCCCGTGGCAGGTGTGGGCGTTGGCTCGTTGCCCGTGGCAGGCGTGGGCGTGGGCATTGGCTATTTGCGAGGTAGGGTCTTCATGACCCTACGCACTGACATCAGTGGCAGATCATTCAACTTGGAGACAGAGGCCATGGAAAGCTTTGAGCAAGGGGCCGTGGAGGGCTTGGACGAGGGAGCCGAAGAAGCAGGTTTTGGCCCGGGGTTCCCACTATAATCCACTGTGTAGGGGGAACCGCAGAGTTCCAGAGCCTTCTCCACATATTCCCTGAGTGTCCAGTGAGGATCAGCCGGTGACATCAGTTCCTTCAGTGCACCATTCAGACCAGCCTGGAAGAAAACCACCAGAGAGCGGTCTGGATAGTGCACTGAATTCACTAATTCGAGAAACACATGGACGTGATCCTCAATAGAACAGTCCCCTTGTTGAAGAAGCAGAATCCTGACTGCCGCTAGATCCATGAGAGGTCAGTCTTTCTGTAACGAGTCAGGAGAGAACGGAGGATCTAAATGCAGCGTCTTTAATAAAGAAAAAGTAAACCAGGTAACTCAGAACATAAAGAAACAAAACACAGGGAACAAACGTACAGAGCACACCATAATACATGTGAAGACTGACAAAGGAAACAGGGAAAACAAGGGCTTAAATTCACAGGGGCAAACAAGGGAACAAGGAACACCTGTGGAAACAATCAGGGGAAAACCAATCATAAAATGAAACAACAAAGGACTACAAACTAACAGGAAACAGGAACATGGGAACTTAACAAGAATTTCAACATGAAAGTCAAATGCAAACACAGGGAATACATGACAACCACAAAAATTAATTTAGACTCACCCCTCTTTTTCTTTAAAAATCAGCAAAAATGTGGGTTACAGTGAGGCACTTACAATGAAAGTGAATGGGGCCAATCTGTAAACATCAAAAATACTGACCATTTTAAAAATACACCTACAAGACATAAACAATATGCATTTTAACATGATTTCTGTGTGATAAACTACTAAATCACATACCTTTTCTGTTATATCCAATTTTGCAACTTGCCATAACGATGCGATGTTGTAAACCCTAAAACTCTAAAAGGTAAAACCATAAAAATGTTGATTTAAACAATATTACAACTCTAATAACACATACGTTTTAACAGAATAAATAATATGTGCTTTCATAAAATTAGAAGCTTCTCATTTCTGCCTCCAAACCCTCCAAAAATTAAGTGCCATTGTAAGTGCCTCACTGTAACCTATTTTGTGTGTGTGTGTGTGTGTGTGTGTGTGTGTGCTTTTTCTGTAGATTTTTTGTATCCCTCAAATTCTGTTGATTTAGCTTAACCTGTATTGAACACAGAATATTTATTTTTAGAAAAATACTTAATTTTACATTGTTTGAAATAAACCAGTGTTTTACAAGAAGTATATTGTTATATATATTGTATGTTGTTTAGATAAGTATATTGTTTAAACATTTTATTGAGTGTACAAAAGGTAGTGAATCAGAATCAGAATCAGAATGAGCTTTATTGCCAAGTATGCTTACACATACAAGGAATTTGTCTTGGTGACAGAAGCTTCCAGTGCACAAACAATACAAGACAGAGATAATAATAAAACAATAGAATAAAAATAAAAAATGAATAAAAAATTAAAGTATATATAGAAATACAAAATAAGACTACATATATATATATATATATATATATATATATATATATATATATATATATATATATATATATATATATATTTGTATGTATGATATACAAATACAAATGTGTTATATACAGATGCATGGGAATGTATGGCAGAAGAGGTATGGTATGTTGGATAAATATAAATAGATTAAGCTGTAATTATTGCTCAATGGGGCAGTTTTAACTGTTCATGTTACTGAAGTGCAGAGGACAGACTCATTGACTGCTGAGTAGAACTATATCAGCAGTGCCTTTGGCAGGTTGAACTTCCTCAGCTGGCGAAGGAAGTACAACCTCTGCTGTGCCTTTTTCACAATGGAATCAATGTAGGTCTCCCATTTCAGGTCCTGTGAGATGGTAATGCCCAGGAACCTGAATGACTCCACTGCTGCCACAGTGCTGTTTAGAATGGTGAGCGGGATCAATGTTGGGGTGTTCCTCCTAAAGTCCACATTCAACTCCACTGTTCTGAGAGTGTTCAGCTCCAGGTTGTTTTGACTGCACCAGTGAGCCAGCCATTCAATCTCCCTTCTGTATACAGACTCATCGTCATCTTGGATGAGGCCGATGACAGTAGTGTCATCTGCAAACTTCAGGAGCTTGGCAGAGGGGTCCTTGGCGGTGCAGTCATTTGTATACAGGGAGAAGAGTGGAGGGGAGAGCACACACCCCCAGTGCTGATTGTACATGTGCTGGAAGTGAATTTCCTATCTCACTAGCTGCTGCCTGTCCATCAGAAAGCTGTTGATCCACTGACAGATAGACGTGGGAACAGAAAGTTGGTGTAATTTAGTCCGGAGAATAGCTGTAATGATGGTGTTGATAGCCGAACTGAAGTCCACAAAAAGGATCCTTGCATATGTCACTGGTCGGTCCAGATGTTGCAGGATATGTTGCAATCCCATGTTGACTGCATCATCCACAGACCTGTTTGCTCGATAAGCAAATTGAAGGGGAACTATAAAGGGTCCAGTGATGTCCTTCAGGTGGGCCAACACCAGACTCTCAAATTATTTCATGACCACAGACGTCAGAACGATGGGTCTGTAGTCATTATGTCCTGTGATTTTGGGTTTCGTTGGGACAGGAATGATGATGGATCATTTGAAGCAGCATGGAACTTCACGCTGCTCCAGTGATCTATTGAAAATCAGTGTGAAGATGGGGGCCAGCTGGTTAGCACAGGATTTTAGACAAGTGGTTGAAACACCATCTGGGCCCTGTGCTTTCCTTGTCTTTAGTTTCCGAAAGACACGCCACACCTCCTCTTCAAAGATCTTAAGTGTAGGTTGAGTAGCAGGAGGAGGGAGGAAGGGGGTTGCAGGAGGTGTTGATGTTTGTGTGAAGAGAAGGTCAGAGTGGGTGTGGGGTGTGAGACTGGGCCTTTCAAATCTAAAATAAAACACATTCAAGTCTTCAGCCAATTGTTGGTTCCATACAGTGTTGGGAGATGGTGTCTTGAAGTTAGTAAATTATTTAAGGCCACTCCACATTGATGCAGGGTCATTAGCTGACAACTTGTTTTTCAGCTTATCACAGTAGCTTCTTTCAGTCACTCTGATTTCCATATTCAGTGTGTTCCTGGCCTGATTGTACAAGATTTTATCCCCACTTCTGTAAGCATCCTCTTTTGCCCGATGAAGCTGCCTGAGTTTTGCTGTAAACCATGGTTTGTCATTATTGTATGTTAAATAAGTCCTAGTAGGAATGCACATCTCTTCACAGAAACTGATATATGATGTCACAGTATCTGTGAGCTCGTCCAGATTAGTGTCTGCAGCCTCAAATACACTCCAATAAGTGTAGTAAAAGCAGGCTTGTAGTTCCAGCTCTGCTACATTGGTCCACTCACTACAGTCTTTAATACAGGTTTAGCCAGTTTTAGTTACTGCCTGTAGGTTAAAGAAGATGAACCATCCTTTATTGTTGTGTAGCAATGATCCAGTATATTTCTGTCTCTGGTGGGGTATGTAATGTGCTGTCTTTATTTTGACAGTTCACAGGTGAGATTAGCTTTATTAAAATCTCCCAGAATAATAATAAGTGAGTCTGGGTGATGTTGCTCCATGTCTGTGATGTGATCAGCCAGCTGTTGCAGTGCTGCTTTCAAGCACGCATGTGGAGAAATACAAACACTCACCAGCATAAACGAGGAAAACTTCCGTGGCGAGTAGAAAGGCTTACAGTTGATAAAGAGCGCTTCCAGATATGGACAGCACATCTTCTTTAACATTGTTACATCTGTACACCAATTTTCATTGATGTAAAAGCATGTTCCACCACCTCTCATTTTCCCCATTAACTCCGCAATGCGATCCGCTCTGAACAGGTGAAAGCCTGGCAGATATAACACATTGTCCGGAATGGCTTCACTCAGCCAGGTTTGTGTGAAGCACAAGGCAGCAGAGTTTGAAAAGTCCTTGTTTATACGGGTGAGGAGATGTAGTTCGTCCGTTGTGTTAGGGAGAGAGTGGAGATTCGCTAGATGAATACTCGGCAGCGCTGTTCCAAAGCCGTGCTATCGGAGCTTGACAAACATGCCGGCTCGCTTCCCTCACTTGCGTCCAAAGGCGCACTTGAACAGCATCACTGTGCCTCTGACTAAAATGTCCAGTAAAGCATCTAAATAGTCCAAAACCGGGAAAAGGACATATGGGTATAAAATGAGCTTGCTCGCAACCACTCATTTTCTTTTAGGAGCAGAGCGGTTGTGTTCAGCGAGCTGAATTACTCTGTCGATCCATTCAACTCGAAAAGCTGTTGGATTTACGGCGCATTACAGCGGTTTCTACCCCTCATGCACCCCTGGGTGCTTCAGCAGCCTAAAAGAGTATATTCTTCCATTCAAAGAGTATATTTTCATAAAAGAGTGGCACTTACTGAGAGCGTCTTTTTAAAGATGGCTTTCCGTTTGTGTTTAATTCCTGGTTGTAGTCATTATCTCTCCACTTCCAACGGCCACGATCACTGTCTCACGTGCTTGGGCATTGCCCATGTGGAGACGGCGTTCGTGGATGGGTCATGTCCTCACTGCGAGACCATAACCATGGCAATGTTGCAGTCGCGGCTTTCCTTCCTCAGAGGGAAACTCCCCGCCATGGTCCTTCTACCTACGGGTTTGAGGCCATGTCAGTTAGCACTGGGGACAATTTAGGGGCCCCAATGGGAGCCGCTCTGCCGGGTAAACCCCCACGGACCTCCCATTCCCCTGCACGCCATGGCTCTCCTGCAAGTGCACCAAGGCAAGGTGCTAAAAGAACTGCATGAGGGTAGTTCTGACCCGAGATTGATGCAGGAGATGCATTCAGCAACCGATCTTGCTCTCCGGGCGACGAAGGTCATGGCGTGGACTTTCGGGCAGGCGATGTCCACCCTCGTGGTCCAGGAATGCCACCTTTGGCTCAACCTGGTCGAGATGAGGAAGGCTGACAAGGTACGGTTCCTTGGCGCCCCCATCTCCCAGGTTGGCCTTTTCGGCGACACCGTCGAGGACTTTGCCCAGCTTCCCTCGGCGGTTAAGAAGCAGACAGAGGCTATTCAGCACATCCTGCCCCAGTGCGGATCAAGATCCTGTACCCTGGCTGTTCGTCGCCAAGGAATCTTTAATTCCTTTTCTTTTGATTTCCCACCACGAGGCCCCACCCACCGGTTCGTCTGATGCGATTTTCCCCTTGGTCCCCCTCGCCCGGAGTTTGGAGGCTTGGCGTGCACTCTCCAAACTGTCACAATGGCTGACCAGGACCGTCCAACTCGGCTATGTGATTCAGTTTGCCATGCATCCGCCCAGGTTCAGCGGCATCCGTTTCACCTCAGTGAAGGGCGAGAATGCTGCTGCCCTGCGTGTGGAGATCGCGACCCTTCCACGGAAGGACATAATAGAGCCTGTCCCTCCAGCCAGGATAAAGAAGGGGTTTGTACAGCCCCTACTTCATCGTACCAAAGTAAGGCGGTGGGTTGCGGCCAATCTTGGACCTGCGAGTACTGAACCGGGCCTTGCACAGACTCCCGTTCAAGATGCTGATGCAGAAACGCAGAAACGCATTTTAGTGAGTGTTCGGCATCAAGATTGGTTCGTGGCAGTAGACCTGAAGGACACGTACTTTCACGTCTCAGTTTTACCTCAACACAGGCCCTTCCTGCGGTTTGCCTTCGAGGGCCAGGCGTACCAGCACAAGGTCCTCCCCTTCGGTCTGTCCCTGTCACCTCGCATCTTCACAAAAGTCACAGAGGCAGCCCTTGCCCCGCTAAGGGAAGTGGGCATCCGCATTCTCAACTATCTCGTTGACTGGCTAATCCTAGCTCACTCTTGGGATTTGTTGTGTGCGCACAGGGACCTGGTGCACAGGCACCTCAGCCGACTGGGACTTCGGGTCAACTGGGAAAAGAGCAAGTTCTCCCCAGTTCAGAGCATCTCTTTTCTCGGGTTGGAGTTAGAATGATGGAGCACCTCATGAGTGAGTGCGCACAGTCAGTGCTGAACTGCCTGAAATCATTCAGGCGGAGAACGGCGGTACCACTGAAGCAATTTCAGAGGTTCCTGGGGCATATGGCATCCTCAGCGGCGGTTACGCCGCTCGGGCTGATGCATATGAGACCGCCTCAGCACTGGCTTCAGACTCGAGTCCCGAGATGGGCATGGCACTGCGGGACACATAGCATGACCATCACGCCGGTCTGTCGCCACCTCTTCAGCCCTTGGACCATTTCTACGGGCAGGGCTTCCCCTAGAGCAGGTCTCCAGGCACGTCGTGGTTACAATAGATGCCTCCAAGATGGGCTGGGGTGCCGTATGCAATGGGCACACAGCCGCCGGCTCTTGGACTGGCCCGCGGCTGCGTTGGCACATCAAACGCCTAGAGTTGTTGGCAGTACTGTTCGCCTTGCGGAGGTTTCGGCCATTGATCCAGGGCAAGCACGTGTCGGTCCAGACGGACAACATAGCAACGGTAGCTTACATCAACCACCTGTCATGCCAGGTTACCCTCAGGGGAGAGTGGAGACTCCACCTTCAGTCCAGCTCATTTGGAGTCGAATCAGTCGAGCACAGGTAGACCTGTTTGCTTCCCGGGAATCCTCCCACTGCCCGCTTTGGTACGCCCTGACCGAGGCACCTCTCGGTATAGATGCATTGGCACACAGCTGGCCCCATGGACTACGCAAGTATGCATTTCCCCCAGTGAGCCTACTTGCACAGACCCTGTGCAAAGTCAGGGAGGACGGGGAGCAATTCATCCTAGTAGCACCCTACTGGCCCACCCAGACATGGTTCTCGGATCTCACGCTCCTCGCAACAGCCCCCCCGGCAAATTCCCCTGAGGAAGGACCTTCTTTCTAAGTGACGGGGCACCATATGACTTCCATCAAGAGGGTAGGGGACCTGCAAGCATTCTCTGTCAGTGAATTGTGCCTGTAGTTCGGTCCGGGTTACTCTCACGTGATCCTGAGACCTCGATCGGGCTATGTGCCCACGGTTCCCACGACCCCTTTAAGGGATCAGGAGGTGAACCTGCAAGCGCAGCCCCAGGAGGAGGCAGACCCAGCCATGGCGTTGCTGTGTCCGGAGTGAGCTTTACGCATCTATTTGGATCACACGCTGAGCTTTAGAATCTCTGAACAGCCCTTTGTCTGCTTTGGTGGACAGCGGAAAGGAAGCGCTGTCTCTATAATGAGAATCGCCCACTGTGTCATTGACGCCGTTGCTATGGCATATCAAGCTCAGGACGTGCCACCCCCTGCGGGCTTACGAACCCTCTCTACCAGGAGTGTGGCGGCCTCCTGGGCCCTGGCCAGTGGCGCATCTTTGGCAGACACCTGCAGAACAGTGGGCTGGGCAACACCCAATACCTTTGCGAGGTTCTACAATCTCCGGGTTGAGTCGGTTTCATCCCGTGTAGTGGCAGGCACAAGCACGTAAGTTCTGAGACAGCTGGCCGGGTGTACCGCTTGCACATAGCGCCTTTCCCCTCCCTTGAGGAGAAGACGTGTGCTCTTGACTCCCAGTAGTGTTCACAGACTGTGATCCCTGGATGACTGTGGCAGAGAAACTCGCTGCCGGCTCAGTTAGTGCGCTGGTAAGGCCCTGTATTGAGGTAGGTAACCCCATGTGTTATATCTTCCATAAAATCATTTCCCTCTTGGTAAACTACGTCTTCCTTGAGCAGAGGGCCCTCTGCTCCAGTCGCCATGCTTGTAGAAACTCCTCCCCCCTTGGGTAGGACCTACCATGCGACTCTCCACATGACATACTTCCGACAAGACTCAAGACACAAGACCATGTGATGTATTTCCAATTGAAGTACCCCCCCCTCCCTTTCTCTGGGTGGGGTGTGGTCTCCGCGGTGTCTTCCCCTTGGGAGTGACACCCCCCTGATGTGGACACTCGCGGATCCCAGTCCGTTAACAAAATTCTCCCCAAAAAGAGTGGAATTTTGTTAACTGTGGGCTAGCCTGTCCCTATAGTTGAGCAGTCGACTTGTTCCTGAGGGACCGTTCGACGCTCATAGCAGCGTTGGGGGAGGTTACGTGATGGCCTGGTGCACTGGCTATGAGGCACACAGCAGTCTGCAAGTTACACACCGCTAGTTCATGCAACACAGTTCAACTAGTTGTGGCGTTTTGTATAGGGACCCCGAGTGTCACTACATTGACACAACGTCGAGTGAGTGACAGATAGGGAACATCCTGTTTACTTTCATAACCTCCGTTCCCTGATGGAGGGAATGAGATGTTGTGTCCCTCTTGCCACAATGCTGAACTAACCGCTGAAATGCCTGGGACCTGGTCTCGGCTCCTCAGCACAAAACCTGAATGAGTGGTTGCATACCAGCTCCTTTTATACCCGTATGTCTGGGGGAGTGGCATGCAAATTCCACTCACCAATTCTCATTGGCCTTTTTAAAATAAAATCAGAGGTGTTTGGGGCTCCCAAGAGTGACCCCTAGTGTCACTACATCGACACAGCGTCGAGTGAGTAACAGATAGGGAATGTCCTGGTTACTTCCGTAACCTCCGTTCCCTGATGGAGGGAATGAGATATTGTGTCCCTCTTGCCACAACGCTGAACTAGCCGCTGAAATGGCCGGGACCTGGTCTCGGCTCCTCAGCACAAAACCTGAATGAATGGTTGCATACCAGCTCCTTTTATACCCGTATGTCCGGGGGAGTGGCATGCAAATTCCACTCGCCAATTCTCATTGGCCTTTTTTCAAAAAAGCAGAGGTGTTTGGGACTCCCAAGTGTGACTCCTAGTGTTACGAAAGTAACCAGGATGTTTCTACTTAATATTTTAGTTAAATTTACTCAAATTTAGATCATACAATAATACAGCTTAAATAAAGAAGATTGTAACTGATTCTTGGTCAGTCATTAAATAAACTTATTTCTCCACTAAAATGCATACTGTATACATGTACTTCAGTTGCACATGCAAAAGGTGAACTGAAATAATATAAAAGATAAAACCTCTATGAATCCTTAATAACAACTATTAATTGCCCCCATCATTTCTATATGACCAAGGAAGCATAATTAAATAATTAATGCACAGGGGATTATGGGTATACCCCATAGCCTCAATTTTGTACTCAATTTTTTGCATTATTAACACTTAAAAAAACACTTAAAACGTAAAATTCTATAGATTTTCTAAGATAATTAAGTTCAAGGAACTTAGATATCATTGTGATTGCAAAACTTGACATTTAAAGTAATGTTGAATTAGAACAACTTGGCAACATTAACAGTGTGGGAACCTTCTATTATATAGCCTAATAGGCTTTTCTGCAAAAAGAAACAATTTACCCTTCGCTGACAGTTTCTGACCAATCCTATATTAGCAACTGCTACCGTGTGCCATCTCTGACAAGAGCTTGCTTTTTTCCATCATAATTGGTGTGTAATGAGAAGTTATGAGCAGTTCTGTTCACTTACACTAATGTTATCAGGTGTATAATCGTCATCAAGTAACGCCTTTTTTCTTTTTGTGTGATTATCATATGACTCAATTCTGATTCACAGTCTCCACAGTTTTCAATTAAATTACTGTGTAATTTAACTATTTATTTTACAAAAGCATCAGATAAAATAAGCTTTATAATGTCATTCTTCATTCCAGCCCACTTAAAAATATTATCAGTTTCATTTATGAGAATATTTTAACAAAAACTGTGCAGTTCGTGGCAATCTCCCATTCATTCCTATGGGAAGTTCTGCAAAGCTTGTCAGAGTGAGCAGCGGTAGCCAAGAGCAAAGAGCTTAGTGAAGGGTCAATTATGAAGCACAAAACAATTCATGAAACAGCAAATATGTGAAAGGTAACATCTAAAAATATCAACCCATTGTTTTGACATTTATGATAACTACCCTTGCGCTAAGAACACATTTCAACCTTACAAAAAAATCTAATTTGAGACTCATGGATAAAACAAGCCTTTATTTGTACTATTGACTGAATCTCTTCTGTGAGCACTTGACATTTTTTCTAAAACAAAATACAAAACCTTCCTCTCCACTTGTACTTTTTTGAGCAGTTTTGAAACTTTGACTGCATAAAACTTCCAAACTGCATAAATCACCCTCCAAAGGGCACTTTGAAGGGAGAACAATCGTGACAGTCATGCTGTAAGATCGCTTCACACAGTATTTCCAGTGAAAATGAATTAAAAAGTGAGTTCCGAATTACCCTTATTTTTTAGCCCCACATCTTTTAGCCTTTCAAAGCTCTCACAGTGGATGGCAAAGTCTTCGAAGGAAATAAGGCATAGGGATGATCACATCTGAATGGAATGCACCCTTTGTATTGCAGCATACCTCATATTATTTCCTCCTTAGGATTAATCATTTTTGCTTTCCTCATTTGTAAGTCGCTTTAGATAAAAGCATCTGCTAAATTAATAAACGTAAATGCACACTGTAGTTAACTTGTTACAGAAATATAGCCCTTTTGAAAACTAGCCCCGATCTCACCAATATATAAATAGTGCTGAATATCACAACTGTGCAAAACAGGTACGTAGTGCGCAATTCAATATGATAAGTGCAAACATACCAGGGTATAGTCTTAAAATGCACACATTTTAAGACAGTCATGTCATTTTTATTTGTATAGCGTTTTTCACAACACACATTGTTTCAAAGCAGCTTTACAGAAAATCATGCTTTAACATAAAATTAAACTGTAATATCTATAAAGTCTTAGAGTCATCGTTGTGTAGTTTGATTAAATATGATATGAAAATGTGTATAAAAATAAGTAAGTAAATAATTAAATGATAATTGTATTTAGAGCCCCAGTGAGCAAGCCGAAGGCGACTGTGACAAGGAACACAAAACTCCATAAGATGTTGGTTAATGGAGAAAAATAACCTTGGGAGAAACCAGGCTTACTGTGGGGGACAGTTCCCCTCTGGCTAAACAGCATGAATATAATACCAGTATTAGTTATTTGTGTGCAGTGCAAGTCATGGTTTAAAATTAGTAAACTAAGTAAGTGTTAAGGGTCAGTGTTTAAACAAAGATTTTATTTTATGAACTGTAAGATTAATGACTAATGTCTTTGAAGTTCATCCTGGATTAAGTGCAGAAGTTCACATTGATGCATTGTCCTTTGTTAGCTGGCTGATGAAGGCTTTTTTTTTTTTTTTTTTTTTTTTGGGCAATTAATTGATAGTCTGTGTACTCCATTTTAATAGTCTAGTCCAACATTAGACCAAGTTGATGTAGGAAGAGATCAGTGAGGTGCATCGCAGTTCAACTGGCAGGTCATTTCGGTGAGGTCCATCCTAAATCCAAGGTTCAGGCAGTGGCATATGAAGTATCCCTTGTCTTATGGTTGGAGTTGGCATCAGTTCATCCTCTGAAGTTCATCGTAATAGACTGAAGTGATGTCTGCCTGGCACCGGCTGTAATTAGTCGCCATCACTCAGCTACATTTAGCATTGGAGTCCGACACCAAGCAGGAATGGAGCTGGATCTGACCGGCTCTGAGAACCCCGTGATATGAATCCCGAGGTTGAGACAGGGAAACAAATAGAATAATGTTAGTGTAGATGCCATTCAATTTAATGCAGTTATAGAATATAAGAAGTGTTTCCAGTTCTGGCAGACCTAACTAAAGCAGCCTAATTGTGAGTTGATGGATAAATTAGGAGTATGCCTGGCTGAATAGATGAGTCTTTAGTCTAGACTTAAACTGAGTGAGTATGTCTGTGTCCCGAACAGTTTTAGTGAGTCTGTTCCATAGTTTAGGAGCCAAATAGAAAAATTATCTATCTCCTTTTGTGGATTTTGATATTCTGGATTAACAGGCCAGAATTTTGCAATCGTAATGAACGTGATGGAATAAAGCATGGTAGAATGTAATTTAAGTACTGCGGAGCTAGACCATTCAAACCTTTGTATGTAGTTAACAGAATGTTAAAATGAATATGAATTTAACAGGTAGCCAATGTAACAACGATAAAATGGGGCTAATATGATCATATTACTTGGTTCTAATCAGCACTCTGGCTGTTGCACTTTTAACCAATTGAAGTTTATTTATTGAACTTGCAGGACTTCCTCCCAGTAATCAATAATCTAGCTTTGAGGTCATGAACGCATGAATTAGATTTTTGGCATCAGCAACAGAGAGCATGTGTCGTAACTTAGCATTTAAGAATGCTGTTCTACAAACATTGGAAAATGGATTTTCAAAGAACAGATTGGTATCAAATATAACACCTAAGTTCTTCACTGTAGAAGACGATGAACAGTACATCCATAGAGAGTCAAATTATATTTTAGCGGCTTATTTTTGTTCATGTATGCTATTTCTCTTAGAAATGAACATAGTTGGGAGGACACTACCTTTTCTAGAATTTTCGACATAAATGGGAGATTTGAAATCAGTCTATAATTAGCAAATTGTCCAGGATCAAGCAGTGGCTTCTTAATAAGTGGTTTGATATCTGCCATTTTAAAGTTTCTTGGGACATGTCCTAAGGACAGCGAGGCGTAAATGCTATTAAGAAGAGGTTCTGAGATTACAGGGAATACCTCTTTTAAGAGCTTACTTGGTATTGGATCTAAAATACATGTTGTGGCTTTTGATGTTTCGATAAGTTTTGTTAGCCCTTCATGACCTATGACAGGATTGATGTTGCTTGTGAGGAAAATTATGAGACACTGTTTTCTGAGGTGCTGTGACAGATGATTTCATAATTCCAATTTTATTTCTGATTATTTACATTTTATCAGTAAAGAAATTCATGAAGTCATTACTATTGTGCTGCGATGGAATATCTGGTGACACTATCAAGAGTGCTAATAGAAGACTATTTATATTTTCTGTTATTACATCAAGTTCTTCTAGACTTTTTGGCCTATGGAGTATATGAGACAAATCTGTAAGATTATTAGTGAAGCTATCTGTAGAGCCGAGGAGGGCGGGGCCGGGCTGGAATGACACACGCCGGTCCCCAATCAGCCTGATGGGGCGCGCGAGGGATAAAGGCGGCCGGGGACGACAGTTCGAGAGAGAGAGAATTACAGACAGCTGTACTGTGTGTGTGTTTATGGTTGTGTGTTTTTGTTTAAATTTATTATTAAACTATTATTTATATTCTCAAGCCGGTTCTCGCCTCCTCCTTTCCACTGAACCCCCTTACACTATCTTTAGTGGTCGAAAGAATAGTTCTACCTGAACAATAGCGTTGTGTAGATTGAGTGACATTAGCTGATCGCAGCAGACAAGATACAAGGTAATGATCTGAGATGTCATTGCTCTGCGGCAGAATTTCTATAGTATCAACATCAACTCCATGTGACAGAATTAAATCTAGCGTATGATTATTGCGATGAGTTGGTCCTGTCACATTTTTTGTGACTCGAAGAGAGTTGAGAATATCGATAAATGCTAATCCCAGTGTGTCATTTTCATTATCTATGTGTATGTTGAAGTTACATACAATTAAAGCTCTATTCACAGTAACTACTAGATCTGATAGAAAATTTGCAAATTCACCAAGGATATCAGAATACAGCCTGGGTGATCTATATGCTGTAGCAAGGGCAAAAGACGGCAGAGATTTTTTATTTATATCTGACAGTGTCAACATTAAGCATTATTAGTTAAAAAGACTTAAACATTTAACCTGTCCTCTGAGTAACACCAAAAACTTCACAGTAAATTGTGGCAACACCTCCTCCTTGACCCTTCAGACGAGGCTCATGTTTATAACAATAACCTGGGGGAGTAGACTCATTTAAACTAATATATTCATCCGGTTTAAGATAAGTTTCAGTCATACAGAACGCATACACAGTCTCTACGTAGTTTATGTGACCTGTGTGACATCTCAAGGCAGCTTGCATATGGATGGTTAAGCCATTCTGTCTGCTTCCTGATCTGGGCCCCAGTTAGTCAAATGCTATCACTATTAAGACTATAAGCCAGATTACTAGAGAGGAGAGCGGCACCTTCCCTAGTTGGATGGAGTCTGTCTCTTTTTAGCAGGTCAGTGGTACCCCAAAAACTCTTCCATTTGTCTATAAATCGTATGTTATTCTCCGGACTCCACTCCAGCCATTCAGTGACACTAATCTAGTACAAACTTCATCACCACAACGAGCAGGGAGGGGGCCAGAGCAAATTACAGTGTCTGACATAGTTTTTGCAAGTTCATACACCTCTTTAACATTATCTTAGTGATCTCCGACTGGCGAAGCCAGACATTGTTAGTGCCGACATGAATAACAATTTCAGAAAATCTACGTTTAGCATTAGCCAGCACCTGTAAATTTGATCTGATGTCAGACACCCGAGCCCCCAAAATGCATTTAACAATAGTGGCAGGAGTCTCTATTTCCATGTATTTCCTTACAATAGCATCTCCTATAACAAGGGCACTTTCAACATGATTTTCATTGGGTGCATCACTAAGGGGGAGAATTGATTGGAAACCCAACAGGAACGAGAGTGGTGTCGTTTGGCTGAGTGAGTATGCCGCCAAGACGTCACCCAAATGCACTGCTGCGTGGGCTCTACAGCTGGAACCAAAATGTGTGTGTGTTGCTCATTGTTCTACCCGCATCCGAAACAGTATCTGCCGGCTTCTCTTTCTCACTGAACTCCACTAGCATTTGGATGCATGCCTCTAACTTATTAACCTTCTCCGTCAGCCTGACTAATTCCTTAAATTTATCACGTGAATCCCTCACTGCTGAGAGAAAAAGCTATAGTAAACATGTGGCATGCAATGCATGAAATGATAACATGAGCGGATGCCATGACTTACCACAGTTGTTTGTTTGTTGTTGTTTTGGTGATGGTTCTTGAGTGGCGAGGGTTTGAGATCGATGTGAATCCCTCACGCAATTGTTTGCTGTTGTTGTGGTGGTTCCTGATCAACAGAGGTTTGAAATTGATGCAATAATCCATGTAAAACACAGAGGAGAAAATGAATGCACACAGTTAAAACGTGAGATGTACACTAGTGGAAAAAAGAAAAGTAAAAAGAAAAGAAAACGTGTGTGCATGGTAATATGCACACAGCTGAAACTATAAAAAAGCAGAAAAAAACAAAGCATGTGGTAAAATGGCTAAGGATAAAATGATGAACATAGAGGAATAAGCAATGCTAAGCAGGCTGGCAAGCTACAAACACAGACTCATGCAGTGTTGAGAACAAGACATAGTCTAATCCAAATCCTTGATATTTCAATCTCTCTTTGTATCTAACTCAGAAATATGCATTCTTTATAATTACATAAACTGTGATGACGAGTTTTCAACATGCTATGAAATCTTTATATCCTCTTAAATGTTTAATAATTAGCCATTTGACATTGTTATAATATTCTATACCAGCAGTTGTTTGTGCAGACTTTTCAGTAATTTATCTTTTTAAATTTTATAAGCTGTGAAATTTTTTGAGATGCTTCACATAAAAGAAACAGGGCCCAATTGCATGTAATTTTTTCCCTGCCAGTTGCCGTACCATCATGAACTGTGGCAGTCAGAATCAAGCTCTTATGTGGATTCAAGCGTTTATAGTGCTGTGTAGCATATTCTCTTAAACAGATTAAATATGTCTGTGTTGATCATTGCCTTGCTGAGCAAAAAGACACCATGACAGATCAAAAGACTTCAAAGGCAGAGTGTCTTTTGCGGCCCCTAGCTGAGAAACGTGGGCCATCCCCCCTAATGAGTTCCCACGATGGGCCCCCAATAAGTCAGATACTCTACAATGACAACAACCTTTAGCGAGAGGAGCTGAGGGCCCGCATGATGGTGATTGGGTCAGACAGTAATCTCCCTTGTGACAGACTATTTGCTTGATGAGAAAATAACATTAAATCACCTTTTTGCAATATCATTACAACATTTCACATCTCCAAATTGCAGGATTTTTATTAGGTTTCCTGTTTCAATCACAAAGAAAATGAGTTTACTATTCAGATTCGCAGTGTATCCTGTATAGGAATGCAAAAGGATATTAATGTTAAAGGATGTATTATGTGATATTGAATGTACCTGTTTGCAGAGTCACCCATAAGGTGGAAAAAGGGGACAGCTTTCAGGGGCCCAGCCACTGAGGGGGGCCCAAAAGAGATAGATCAACACCCCCAATAATGCTACGACATCCGGAGATCACGTGCACACCTTGTCCGCAATACCGGCACTCCAACATATATAACAGCACACACATCTTACTCTCTCTCCCCCAACCCAATCCCATCTATTTTCTATACAATGGTTTAGGATGACAACTGTTAAAGGGATAGTTCATCCAAAAATGAAAATTCTCTCATTATTTACTAACCCTCATGATACCCCATGTACATGTCGTATGGATGATGTTTATGCTGACTGCCTGTGATTTTTGGACCTTCAAAAGAGAAATCGCCATTCACTTGCATTTTAAGGACCTGAGCTAAGATATTTTTCTATTTTTCTTCAAATGTGTTCTGGTGAAGAAAGAAAGTCATACAAACCTGGGATATCATGAGGGTGAGTAAATAATGAGATAATTTAAATTTTTGGGTGAATTATCCCTTTAAGCTCCAAAATAAATAAATAAATAAACCACAAGCAACAACAAATTATCATAAAAGTGGTGCATATATTTGCATATATATAATTGAATGATTAAATTTAAAATGACTAAAAGCAGAATTGACTTTTAATCATGTGCAGGATATGAATTATAGGTATGTAAAATTTAATTTTCACTAGTTAAAATGCTAATTCTTGATATCAGCAATTGAATTACTTTTAGAGAAAATGCTAATTATCAGTAATTAGGTCTGCACTAGTAAAAACTTTTATTCTTTATATCGAAAATGACATAATTATTTGCAAAAATACACATTTTAGATAGACAGGTAAAAGCCTACATTTTATATCTGTTACTGCATTTTCACTAATGGAATTTCACAATGATCTGTCTTTCACTCCTGTTCAAAACACAATTAAAGATATCTAAAATGCAAAAAAATAAAAAAATAAAAAAAATTAATTATAATTAATAAAATTAATTTTGTATTAGTTGAACATCCAAACACACATATCAGCTGTGAACTTCTTATTAGTAAAAATGATTTTTTTTATATATCAATAATGACATTGTTGTAACAGTAACGTTACTGTTGCAAATGCCCGCTCCTGCTATCAACAATTGTACTACAACTAGTAAAAATGCTAATTTTCGATATCTGCAAATTAATTTGGTAACACTTTCTATGAAGCCCATATTTATAATGCATGGTGAAGGCATGTTACATGCATTATACTGCATTCATAATGTCTCATAATACACCTTATAATAAGTTATAACTTATCATAAATAATTATAACTACAGTTTATAATACATTATAAGACTTCCCCTATTCATAGTTATTATTAAGAATATAATGCATTATAACACAAGCAACATCCAATTTTAACACATCACAAGCTAATAAAGTTAATCATATAAGTGCTGTCATGCTAAAGCAGCATAGTGTAAACCTTCAAAAATCTTTATGACATGATCATACACTATATGGCCAAAAGTTTGTGGACACCATATGTGCTTGATGAACATTTGATTTCAAAACCTTAGGCATCAATTTCCCCCTTTGCTGTAATAACAGCTTCCACTCTTTTGGGAAGGCTTTCCACTATACTGTATGTAGTAACATGGCTGCAGGGATTTGCTCTCATTCAGACACAAGGCTATCAGTGAGGTCAGGAACTGATGTTGGTCGATGGGGCCTGACTTACAGTTGCTGTTCCAGTTCACCCCAACAGTGATCAGTGGGGTTCAGGTCTGGGCTTTGTTCAGGCCAGTCAATTTCTTCCATGTAAACCATTTCTTTTCGGACCTCACTTTGTTCACAGGGGCCATGCTGGAACAGAGAAGGGCTATCCCCTAACAGTTGCCACAAATTTGGAAGTGCACAAAGCCCAAGCCATTACATAAAGAAACATTAAGATTTTTCTTTACTGGATTTAATGGAGTAACCAGATTCATTAATGAGAAGTGGGTGTCCACAAACTTTTGGCCATGTAGTGTATTATAAGTTGTCTTTGCCTGCTTTAAGTAAAGTTACAAAAGCAATATCTTCCTATAAACAGCCATTACATAAAATTACAATACATTACAAGTCAAACTTATACAGTGGAAGTTATTTATCAAATAAGTCTTAGAATAAGATTCACAAACATTAAAGTTGATTGAATAGAGTCCAGTATAAAATCAGTTAGATTTTTTATTTTTAAATTTTTTTTTTTTTTTTTTTTTTTTTTTTTTTAATTCTTGGGTGTGTTTACACCCAAGAAGATTGGCTTTTTCGATATTTTTTGTAACATCTCAAAATTTACATTGAATGGTTGTTATTTTGTATTTTGTGCTTGTGTGATGTATATCATTTCCAGAATGAGTTGTAATATTTTATAACCACTTAAAAATATCTTATGGATGTTTATAAGAAGACATTGCTTTTGCCACTTAAAACTAGATAGATAGATAGATAGATAGATGGCCCTTATCAATCATGGTTTCCTAATAATCCCTATCCATTAATTGGCTGTATCACTCTACTCTCTCCTCGCCACCAATAGCGGGTGTGTGGTGAGCGTACTGGTGCAGTATGGCTGCCGTCGCATCATCCAGGTGGATGCTGCACACTGGTGGTGGTTGAGGAGAGTCCCCCATTCACTGTGTAAAGCACTTTGATTGTAGTGTCAGAAAAGTGCTATATAAATGTAATGTTCATTCATTCATAGACAGACAGATAGATAGATAGATACTGTAGATAGAACACATATATATAATACATTATAAATTCTGCAGAAAAAATTGGATGATGCTTGTTTTATAATGCATTATACTCTAATGTATAACTATGAAATAAGTATTATAATGTATTATAATTGTGGTTAAAATTATTTGAGAAGTTATAACATATTATAAGTTGTATTATGAGACATTACTAATGCATTATAATGACTTTACAATGCATTATAAATATGGGCTTCATAGAATGTTAACAGTAAGAAAGATGTTAAATTCAGTATTTCAGATATCTGAAAATGGATTTCGGATATAATTAAATTGAAAATTAATTAAACTTCCATCTCCATAGATTTTCTTACTGGTTACAATAACATCAAAGATATCTGATATTAACATTGCCACTAGGGGAAACCAAATTGCAGATATTAAAAGTCACCATTCAATATCAATCAACATTACATTACAAAAACACTACAAATGACAATAACTTGCCAGATCAAAGATTGTAAGCTTGATTTCAGTGTATTATGTGTGCCTTAGCACTATTGGCATTCACTTTACAATAAGATTCCATTCGTTAACATTAGTTAATGCCTTAGGTATCATGAATTAACAATGAACAATATATTTGTTAACAGCATTTATTAATCTTTGTTAGTGTTAGTTAATAAAAATACATTGCTGGTTCATGTTAGTTCATAGTGCATTAACTAATGTTAACTAATACAACTTATGATTTAAAAAATGTATAAGTATGTTGAAATTAACATTAACTAGAATTTATAAATGCTGTTCAAGCATTGTTCATTGTTAGTTCACGTTAATTAATGTTGCTTGTGTTCTGAGCAGTTATGAGTGGTGACAGCTAAATGACATTTGTTTTTCATATCTTAAGGAAAGCAGCAAATGAGAAGGAACAGGAAATGAATGCAGACTGAAGTGTTTTGAAAGTGCATTGTCACAGAGAGGCTGGTTTGACACTTGAGAGACTGTGAGAATGTGATTATCTCAGAAAATGAGCTCCTTGAATTTGAAAATAATTCATGAGGAAATTCATTGTCTGTGTGTCCTGCACGTGAAGTAACTGTTAAGTGCGCTTGGCAGTCTTATTATCAACATGGGTCTTTCAAATTACACTTCCCACTTCATCAAATACCCTGTTGAGAGTGACAAATTTCTCCAAAAGCATCTCATGCTGTTTATATTGACAGCCCAGCATTACAATATTTTGCAGAGCTGAATTTTTATTGCAGCTATTTCCGAGAGCCCTAGAGAGAATTAATTGTTTTCTAGCATGCAACAAGGCCCTTTAGCAAATCTGCTTACATTTATTGTGACTGACATCCCCTCTCAGTTTAATGATTTGTTCAAACACTGTGGTTAAATGCGCTCCATGACCTGCAATGGCACCACCATGTCAAAATGCCCAAAATCGCATCAGTTGTCATACTGTCAGCAGTGTGACACACCCAGTTGATTCATTACAGCCTGTGGACAGCCGTTCCAATACAGTGACAGTTCATCGAAATCCCCGGAGAGTTGGAGAAGTTTTGAGAAGACTCTTTAAAAGAGCACATGTGGGCAGTGGACATGGTCACTCAAAAGAGCTGAGATATTGAGATCTGCTTTCAATTTCACTTTAATCTCATATTAATAGAGCTATGGCATGAGCTGAAATCAAGCTTACGATCTTTGATCTGTCAAAATATGTTTATTTCAAAATGATTTATGCAAAAGTCTGAAATGAAAATCTAGTTAATATGAAAACATGTCGTTTGATATTGAAAAGGATATTATCTAGACTAAGAAGACATTTCCAGGGCATAGTTTAAATAATTACATTAAATTCTTAAAGCAAGAGAACATTATAGTTGAAAATAAATCTTTAGAATTTATGTAAGCATAATCTGTTAACTTAAATGTGTTGTATTAAATATATTTTAACATATTTTAATGTTAAATATTACTATTAGCTTAAACATGATAACTTCACTTCGTAAAGTGGCTTTATAAAGATTCTCTTTACCAATGTAATAAGGTTAAATATTAGATTCCAATAGCATGATATTGAAAGCAGCAAAAAAAAAGAAAGTTAAATTCCATTTCAAAAGGTTGAATAATGTCCAAGCCTGATGTATTCAATATTCCATAGAATGCTAAAGTAAAGGGAGGTCAGTACAAAGCAATTATGTTTAGCATTACTAACTTGTCACATTTCCTTAAAGGAACGTTCACAATACAGCCTGATCTCACAGTGAAATCGAAAAGAGTAGACCGACTTTTCTTATATATGTACAGTATTTGTTGACCAAAATTTCGAAACACTGCCCCCAGTGGCCAAAGCAGTAAGTGTTGTAGGGCATATGGGCATGTGTGAGCTCCATTTATGTCCAGGAAAGGTTGCCAAAAGCTAGTAGTGAAGCAGATTGTTTTCAGCTTTACAGGACATTATACAATGAAGAGAAAAGCATATATTTATAGATTATATCCCCCAAACCTTACCATACAGCCTGATCTCACAGTGAAATCGGAAAGAGTAGACTGAAATTTCTTTCGTCAAAATTGGTATACGTTGACTGAAATTTCTAAACACTGCCCCAAGTCACGTGTGATCATGTTGCACAATAAGAGACTTACAATGGAAGTGAATGGGGCTAGTGGTAACATGATTTTAATGTGATAAAATCGCTTATTAACCTTAAAGTTATGTTGAGGACTGAGAATACAGGGTTTCATGGCATTCGTTTCATGGCAACAAAGTGGTAATATTAGATATAATTTTACACAGGTCAGGTTAGTAAGATTTTATCACACTAAAATCATTTTTTGCTATACTTTGAAAACGATGTGTGTTTTATCATTTATGGACTGGCCCCATTGACTTCGACTGTAAGTGCCTTACTGTAACCACATTTATATATATATGAGCTAAACTGAAATTCCTTTAAGATTTAATACAAATTATAAAGAGATAGTTGCAGTCCTGGATGCTGACTGGTTAATAAAGTGATACAGCCATGCTAAAATACATAATACTGTATGGTGACAGCTATGACCAACCATTTTGGAGATTTCAGTCTTTCCTTATTCTGGTTGACAGGAGTTTACTTTTATGCCGCTTGTTAACAGAAAATAGCTGCCCAGCCTGTCCAGGAGCATTCCAAAGATGAACGCCTACTGGACTGACTTGCCTTGAAAGGAACTTTGGCTATGTTCAGACTGCAGGCAAATCGGATTTTTTCTCAAATCAGATCATTTCAGGAAGACTGTCCGCACTATTAACTGCAAGTGATCAAATCAGTTCCCTATCTGTCACTCACTCAACGTTGTGTCGATGTAGTGACACTAGGGGTCACTCTTGGGAGCCCGAAACACCTCTGGTCTTTGATAAAAGGCCAATGAAAATTTGCAAGTGGTATTTGCATGCCACTCCCCCGGACATACGGGTATAAAAGGAGCTGGTATGCAACCACTCATTTAGATTTTCTCTTCAGAGCTGTACGGTCATGCTCACTGAGCTGAATTCTCACGACTGTTCATTCACCTCTGCTGGAACTGATGGCACATTTCAGCAGCTTCTCCCTCCTCTGCACTGGTGCACTGTAGAGAACGCCCCTGGGCGCTTCGGCAGAAAAAAGAGAGTATATTTTCCTGAAAGAGTATATTTCTCTAAAAGAGCGCCACACATGGAACGTCTTTTTAAAGACGCGTCTGTTTTAAGATGTCTTTCCGATTGTGTGTTATTCCTGGTTGCGGTTGTTACCTCTCAACTTCAGACGGTCACGATCGTTGTCTTTCGTGTCTGGGCGTGACCCACACGGATGCAGCGTTCGTGGATGGTTCATGTTCTTACTGCGAGAACTTGACCATGGCAACGTTGCGGTCGTGGCACCCCAGCGGCTTCCCGCCTCGGTCCTTCTACCTACAGATATGAGGCCAGCGCGGCTATCACTGGGGGTGATTTGAGGACCCCAGTGGGATCACCTCCGCTGGGTATCCCCCCGCAGACCTCCCATTCCCCAGCACGCTCGTCTGCCCCAATCGGGCATCCGGATGAGTCCGCTGGCTCATATCATGGCGAGATCGACCTCTTGTTCGGAGCCCGCGAAGCTGGTGAGCTCTCGAGCGCAGCATCGGAGAGCGGGCTTGTCCAGACAGATGCAGAAGTATCAGCTGGGCTCCACCCTTTGGGGTCGATTGCCCAGTCATGGGCTGATGCAGAGATGACGGACATGCTTTCCCGGGCGGCTGTGAGCGTCGGGCTAGAGTGGAACCCTCCGCTCTCCCCTGAACCCTCGTGGCTCGATGATTGGTTCCTAGGCTCGCAGTGCCGCTCAAAGCAGCCACGCCCCGCTCCAGTGCCTTTCTTCCAGGAAGTGCACGAGGAGCTGACAAAATCGTGGGAGGCACCTTTTACTGCCCAGTCCCGATTTCTCAGTTCCCCTGCCCTCACTACCCTCGATGGCAGGGCGGCCAGGGGCTATACGGTGATTTCCCCGGTGGATAAGGCGCTCGCGGTGCACCTATGCCCGCAGAGTGCCGCCACCTGGCGCAGACGCCCAAAGCTCCCGTCCAAGCCCTGTAGGTTCACGTCATCCCTGACGGCCAAAGCCTACAGCGCTGCTGGACAAGCTGCCTCTGCCCTGCACGCCATGGCTCTCCTGCAGGTCCACCAAGCCAAAGCACTAGAAGAACTGCACGAGGGTAGTTCTGCCCTAGATCTGATGCAGGAACTGCGCTCGGCGACCAACCTTGCTCTCTGAGCAACGAAGGTCACGGCGCGGTCTCTCGGGCGGACGATGTCCACATTAGTGGTCCAGGAGCACCACCTTTGGCTCAACCTGGTCGAGATGGGTGAGGCCGACAAGACACGGTTCCTTGCTGCCCCCATCTCCCAGGCTGGCCTATTCGGCGACACCGTTGAGGACTTTGCCCAGCAGTTCTCAATGGTGAAGCAGCAGACAGAGGCTATCCGGCATATCCTGCCCTGTCACAGCTCAAGATCCCACACCCCATCTGCTTGTTGCCAAGGGCGCCCCCCTGCGGTGACTGCACCGGCTCCGCCACAGCCCGCTCCTTCGGCACAGCCCCGGCATGGAGCCCACCACAGAAAGCAGACGCCACCCGTCTCATGGCCGGTCACCAAGAACCCACGAAGGTCGTCAAAGCGCCCCTGAGACGGGCGACCCAGGGTTGACGAAATCCACTGCATTGGAGCTGGTAGTAAGACCACTCCATCCCCTGGTGGAGGGCCGGGTGGAGAATCTTTTGTTGCCTTTTTATTTGATTTTGCCGCATGCCCAAGTGGCTGTTCAGCAAAAGAGCAGTTTCCTCCTTTCCTGGGTCACACACCCAGTGTGCACAGTCATCATTACGACCACCGTCCACCTTTTTTCCCTTGCAGGATTGGCACTCCAGCGGCAGTCTTCCCGTGCCCAGCTGTGGCACACATCCGCCCCCGATGTGACAGTCTCCACGGGTTGCGAGGACAGGCCTCTTCCTCCCCCGTCCCAGGCTGTTCCGGGGTTGGTCACAAGAAGCCAGGTAAGTGCTTCGATGTCCCTAGACTCAGCACAGCCTTCATCGAAAAAAGGCGGTGGGTTGCGGCCAATCTTGGACCTGTGAGTACTGAACCGGGCTTTACACAGACTCCCGTTCAGGATGCTGACGCAAAAATGCATTCTGGAAAGCATCCGGCATCAAGACTGGTTTGCGGTGGTAGACCTGAAGGACGCGTACTTTCATGTCTCGATTCTATCTCGACACAGACCCTTTCCTGCGGTTTGCATTCGAGGGTCAGGCGTATCAGTACAAGGTCCTCCCTTTCGGCCTGTCCTTGTCCCCTTGCGTCTTCATGAAGGTCACAGAGGCAGCTCTTGCCCCGTTAAGGGAAGTGGGCATTCACATTCTCAACTATCTCGACGATTGGCTAATGCTAGCTCACTCTCGGGACATGTTGTGTGCACACAGGGACTTGGTGCTCTCACACATCAGCCAATTAGGGCTTCGGGTCAACTGGGAAAAGAGCAAGCTCCTCCCAGTTCAGAGCATCTCTTTTCTCGGCTTGGAGTTGGACTCAGTCTCTTTGACAATGTGCCTCACGAACGAGCACGCACAGTCGGTGCTGGCCTGTTTGAAGACATTCAAACAGAAAACAGCGGTTCCACTGAAACTCTTTCAGAGGCTTCAGCGGTGGCCATCCCGCTCGGGTTGATGCATATGAGACCACTTCAGCACTGGCTTCAGACTCGAGTCCCGAGATGGGCATGGCGCCGCGGGACACATTGCATGGTCATCACGCCGGTCTGTCACCATCTCTTCAGCCCTTGGATGACCTCTCATTTCTACGGGCAGGTGTTCCCCTAGAGCAGGTCTCCAGGTGCGTCATGGTCATGACAGACGTCTCCAAAACGGGCTGGGGCACTGTTTGCAACGGGCACGCAGCCGCCGGCTTATGGACGGGCCCGCGGCTGCGTTGGCACATCAACTGCCTCGAGTTGTTGGCAATTCTGCTCGCCCTGCGGAGGTTCCGGCTGTTGATCCAGGGCAAGCATGTGTTAGTTCGGACAGACAACATGGCAATGGTAGCATATGTCAACCGCCAAGGCGGTCTGCGCTCTCGTTGTATGTCACAACTCGCCCGCCGTCTCCTCCTCTGGAGTCAGCAGCACTTCAAGTTGCTGCGAGCCACTCACATCCTGGGCAACCTCAACACTACAGTGGATGCGGAGAGTGGAGACTCCACTCTCAGGTGGATTTGGAGTCGATTCGGACAGGCACAGGTAGACCTGTTTGCCTCCCAAAATCCTCCCACTGCCTGCTCTGGTACACCCTGACCGAGGCATCCCTCGGCATAGACGCGCTGGCACACAGCTGGCCTCCTGGCCTACGCAAATATGCATTTCCCCCAGTGAGCCTACTTGCACAGACTCGTGCAAGGTCGGATGATGAGGAGGTCATCCTGGTAGCACACTACTGGCCCACCCAAACGTGGTTCTTGGACCTCACACTCCTCGCGACAGCCACTCCCCCCGGCGGTGGTAGACACGATCACTCAGGCTAGGGCCCCCTCTACGAGGCGCCTGTATGCCTTTAAGTGGCGTCTATTTGCTAAGTGGTGTTCTTCCCAACGGGACGACACCCAGTGATGTGCAGTTGAATCAATGCTTTCCTTCCTGCAGGAGAGGTTGGAAGGGCAGATGTCCCCTTCCACCTTGAAGGTGTACGTTGCTGCTATAGCAGCACACCATGACACAGTGGACGGTAAGTCCTTAGGGAAGCACGACTTGATCATCAGGTTCCTGAGAGGCGCCAGGATGCTGAACCCCTCCAGACCGCGCCTCGTTCCCTCATGTGATCTCTCTGTAGTTCTTCAGGGTCTAAAGAGAGCCCCTTTTGAGCCTTTGCAGTCAGCTGAGCTTAAGGCACTCTCCTTGAAGACTGCCCTCCTGACTGCGCTCACTTCCATCAAGGGGGTAGGAGACCTGCAAGCGTTCTCTGTCAGCGAAACGTCCTGGAGTTCGGTCCGGGCTACTCTCTGAGATCTTGAGACCCCGACCGGGCTATGTGCCCAAGGTTCCCACGACCCCTTTTAGGGACCAGGTGGTGAACCTGCAAGCACTGCCCCAGGAGGAGGCAGACCCAGCCTTGTCGTTGCTGTGTCTGGTGCGCGCTTTACGCATCTATTTGGATCACACGCAGAGCTTTAGGATCTCTGAGCAGCTCTTTGTAGTGGTTGACTTCCTAGCTTTCTGATCTCTGAGCAGCTCTTTGTAGTGGTTGACTTCCTCCGAGCCCTGTGGCAGTTGAGTGTTCGGAGAGACTCACTGCCGGCCCAGTACACATGCTAACTAAGAGCCCTGTTCTGTGGTAGGTGCTCCGCATGTGGCAGTTCCCTGTAAGGTAACCCCATGCAATGTATATCTTCCACTAATTCGCTTCCCTGTTGGTAAACTGCGTCTTCCTTGGGCAGAGCCCCCTGTGCCATAGCCTCCATGTTTGTAGCAACTCCTCCCCCATTGGGTAGGATCTACCATGAGACTCTCCACATGGTCGGCAAGACAATGTGACGTATTTTCCAATTAAATATCCCCCCTCTCTTTGGGCTAGGTGTGGTCTCCACGGTGTCCTCCCCTTGGAAGGGACAACCCTGACTAGACCTGGTGGCCCAGTCATATAATCCCCCTTGTTTTTTAGGGAGTGGAAAAAAAGAAGGGGAAAAGAGGCCACGACTGGGTTAGCCTGTCTCTATCATTTGGGTAGTCGACTTGTCCCCAAAGGACCGTTCGACACTCATAACTATGTTGGGGGAGGTTACGTGTCAGCCTGGTGCACTGGCTACGAGGCACACAGTTGTCTGCCCGTCACACACCGCCAGTTCACGTAACACTGTTCAGCCAGTTGCGGCGTTTTGTATAGGGACCCCTATTGTCACTACATCGACACAACGTTGAGTGAGTGACAGATAGGGAATGTCCTGGTTACTTACGTAACCTCCATTTCCTGATGGAGGGAGTGTGACGTTGTGTCCCTCCTGCCACAACGCTGAACTACCCGCTGAAATGGCCGGACCTTGTCTCGGCTCCTCAGCATAAAACCTGAATGAGTGGTTGCATACCAGCTTCTTTTATACCCGTATGTCCGGGGGAGTGGCATGCAAATACCACTCGCCAGTTTTCATTGGCCTTTTATCAAAGACCAGAGGTGTTTCAGGCTCCCAAGAGTGACCCCTAGTGTCACTACATCGACACAACGTCTCGTTCCCTCCATCAGGGACCGGAGGTTACGCAAGTAACCAGGATGATTTGCGTTCAGACATAACCAACCTATCTGCATGGGTTGCTTTAGTAACGACGTAGGTGTACCCACGTGATGATGCTTTCAAAACAGATGCGGGAAAAATGGAGGAGCATCATCTCGCTCTCCAAATAAGTGCCCTGTCTATTCGATTTTTAGTGGCAGTCTGAACATAGCCTTTGATATATTTACAACGTAGCATGGCCTCTTGTACCTTATGGCTTAATTACAAACATTGAGTTTATTCTTCGTTTAATGTGCTTGATTTTATTGCAGTCTTGTCTACAGAATGTTATGCACTATTTATTCTGCATTATTTCAAATATGATTAACTAATTATATGATGTAATTAACTAATCATTTTGTTTTTACTCTGTTGTGCAGATGAAATCTACCCCAAAGTCTACCATACTTGCTTCTTTATAGTCACATATTTTGCTCCATTATGTTTGATGGTGCTGGCATACATTCAGATCTGTCATAAACTCTGGTGTCAACAGGTATGTATGCATTCCTGACATGTAAACACTTTAAACGATTTGCACTGATGTCCATCAACAGCATTCTTAACTGCATTAATAAATGACTTGGCATTTTTTGCAATTTCTTCGCATTAGTTTTGTGTTCACTCAACAAATTTTGTGTTCCCTCACAATGCTAAGCAGACCAAATCTGAATCTGAATCCTGAATTGGCATCGCTGCCATGTAAATGTTGGTGGTTATGCATTAATGAGTTTGGGTTTCTGACGTCAACAAACCACAGGACTTCAGAACGAGTCTTTTTTTTGGTTCCGAGTATACTCAACTCTTTTATATCAAATGATCAAGGCAAATTTGATTCCTTATGATACGACCCCTTTAATCCTTTTACTTGTGCATTCTCTGAATGTTGTGAATGTGGAACACTGATTACAGTCAAATAAAGTTTGAATGGTCAGACTTGTTGTGCACACAGTTCAGCCTTTTAAGGACAGTGCTTTTTGGCAAAACAGATTCCTGGGACATCATCAGTGCTTCAGAGAAAATGGAAGTCGCTGCAGTGTTCTGCTCAGGCTGCAGGCTCCGGAGAATCGGTTAAGGTCAGAACCAGCACCGTGTCAGCTGAGATCAAACAGGTGAAAGCCCGACGGAAGACAGCACGCATGCTGATGGTGGTGCTGTTTGTCTTCGCCCTCTGTTACCTGCCCATCAGTGTGCTTAACATCATGAAGAGGTAAACACAATGCTGAGGCACAGGGGGTGGCACATGTGCTCATGACACGAAAGAGCGGTTGTGTACATGGGGACATTGGTTTGAATTCGGTCTGTGCTTGTCTCTCTCTCTCTGAATGTGTCTCACAGTTGTCAAGAGAATATCCAGGTCACATTTTTCCCAAATTCAAACAATAAGAAATTTAACCTGAGATCTGAAGAAAATGTGAGTGGTGCTTGTCATGGCAAAACTATTCACCACAATCTCCCACCAAGGGCCTCAGTCCACTGTACCGAGTCAATAGACCTCACCCCGCATGTTTATGCGATGTTCTGGTGCTGATATACTGTAACCTGGGGCATGTTGCTATATGGTTACTAGAGTGCTCTAGCTGGTTGCAAGGCCAAATCAGATGAGCCCAACCCCAAGTCTCTATGATATTCAGATCCGGAGATATGATCACTTTTTAATGTTGGATATGGGATTTTTTGCTTATTAATTTCATAGCTCATCTATGTTCATTAAGTCGGGCAATTTGACAGCTCATTCATGAGCGGACATCAAACAGCATAGGATGAGTTACCCTGTAAAATTTTGGGGAATGTTCAGGAATTTTGAAAAATCCCTAAATGTCAGTCAGAGCGATAGTAATAGTGGCGCTTTGCAAAGCAAGCAGCAATTAGCCTATTTTTAAAACTACAGATATTTTTGTTTACCCTGTGACATTATTTTTGTAAAAAAATATTTTTTTTGCACCCCAATATTCTTTACCATAATGTTTCCAGATGTTTAACTTGAGGTTTTCTTTTAATTCTCAGTGGTGATTTACATTTGATTAAATTACCATTTGATTTCTGAGTTTTATTGTATTACTCTGTAACACAGTTGTACAGTACAGTATTACATCAAATTAAATGTTAACAATGTTAAACATTTCATTTGATGTAATACAGTTAATTTGGTGTACAAATTTCATTTGGTGGAGGATCGGTGATGATCTGGGGGTGCTTCAGCAAGGCTGGAATTCGTCTTTGTGAAGTCACCCAACAGCAATGTGAAAGTCTGGTAGAGAGCATGCCAAGATGCATGAAAACCGTGATTGAAAATCAGGGTTATTCCACCAAATACTGATTTCTGAACTCTTCCTAAGTTAAAACATTAGTATTGTGTTGTTTAAAAATGAATATGAACTTGTTTTATTAGCATTATTTGAGGTCTGAAAACACTGCATCTTTTTTTTTTTTTTTTTTTTTTTTTTTTTTTGCCCAGTTGTCATTTTCTGCAAATAAATGCTCTAAATTACAATATTTTTATTTGGAACTTGGAAGAAATATTGTCAGTACTTTATAGAATAAAACAAAAATGTTCATTTTACTCAAACACATACCTATAAATAGTAAATCCAGAGAAACTTTTTCATTTTTTCCAGAACTGTATATATACCAGTAGTATAATCTAGGGCATACGCAGTCATGCCCACCTATATTTCTTAGGACTTTGCGTATGCCCACCTGAAATAAATGAAGAAATGAAATGGCTGCCAGAACAACGAGTAGGCTTTTGACCCGGAACTTTTTCAGTCTATTAACAAGAAGCCGCAGCACCACTGAGTGAATTGAATATGTATGTATGTGTATATATATATATATATATATATATATATGTGTGTGTGTGTGTGTGTGTGTATTGTACAGAGATTCTCTCTAAATGCGCACGGAGCTGCGAGAGTGCAAATGATGGCACTTTCAAGACAGACAGTCCGACTAAGCTGACTCACCAATCAGAACGTATATATATATATATATATATATATATATATATATATATATATATATATATATATATATATATATAATGAATCAGCATAAGTTAAGGGCAGTACAACAATACTACAATAATGAATTGTGAAAACATATAGAAATAGGACATACTTTACAATTTAAATTTTTTTGTTTACAAATAAAAATAATATAAAAATGCCAAAAAAGGTAACGGTTTTAAAATAAACTTCATTTTTAATGCAAATTTACATATTTCTTTAGATGAAAACAAATATTTATTTTTTTATTGCTTTCTTTTGAGACCTGCAAATGTTCTTGGCAGGTTTCATGAGATTCACACCTTCATACTTTTGTATATTATTAATAAGTAAATGAACATGATATATAATATGTGACTTAAAGGAATATTCTGGGTTCAATACAAATTAAGCTCAATCATCATTATTTGTGGAATAATGTTGATTACCACAAAAATTATTTTCGACTCGTCTCTGCTTTTCTTTAAAAAAGCAAAAATCTGGGTTCAGTGAGGCACTTACAGTGAAACTGGCCAATTTTTAGAGGGTTTAAAGGCAGAAATGTGAAGCTTAAAATTTTATAAAAGCACTGACATTAATTCTTCTGCTAAAACTCATGTATTATTTGAGCTGTCAAGTTGTTTAAATGGTCATTTTATGGTCAATTTAGGGTTTCAGGGTTTGTTGACATTACATCATCATAGCAACGAAGTAACGAAGCAAAATAGACTATAAATTTATACAGAAACGGTTAGTAAGTTATTTTATTACACTAAAATCATGTTTACATAAATATTGTTTATGTCTTGTGGCTATACTTTTGAAACACTGAGTATTTTAACATTAAAACATTTACCCCATTGACTTCCATTGTAAGTGCCTCACTGTAACCCAGATATGTTTAAAGAAAAGGCAAGTCAAAAATAATTTTTGTGGTAATCAACATTATGCCACAAATGCTGTTGATTGAGCTTAAGTTGTAATGAATCTGGAATATTCCTTTAACTTTTGGGTAATAAAGATAATGTGTTTCCATTTGTATCTTGCAATATATTCATGCTTTGGCTCAAGTAAACAGATGTTATGCAATCATTCTAAAAGAAAAGAACACTCATATTAAAGTTAAAAACTATGTGTCCTACTAGTACAATCTATTGCATGAGAAATGAGTGGCGAGAATTTCTTTAAGGCATGACTGTTAAGATAGAATCTTTTAATTATGTGGCCCTACTGAACTTTGAGTTCTTTTAAAATAAAGAATACAGAATAGATTTATGTCTAGTAATCATTTGCAGTAACTCATCTTAATAAATAAAAATGGCTGCCCAAGTGCCAATTCCTTTTATTTTTTCTTTGAATAGTAATCTGTCACTGGATCATATTTTTAAATTTTCTAAAGAAAATGTGTGATTCTCTAGGTGCCACTGTGTGGTTGCTAGGATGTTCAGGAGATTTTTTTCTCAGTAAGCAGTGAGCAAAACCCACTCATAACACCTTAGCACCCAGATAGCAATGTAGAAAAAAAAAAAAAAAAAAAAAAAAAAAACTCAGAACTCTTTAGAACCATGGCAATGAATTTTGCATGGGCAAGCATCACTCACACATTCTTTAGAAAATATCAAACATCTAGCTATTGTATATTTGAATATTTTTTCCACCTTTTTATCTCCAGAGTATTTGGCGCATTTAAGAACACAGACAATCGGGAGACCGTATACGCCTGGTTCACCTTCTCACACTGGCTCATATATGCTAACAGTGCTGCCAACCCAATTATCTACAATTTCCTCAGTGGTAAGTGGCTGACACCTCGCAGCTGCATGCCATTTACTCCATCTGCTGGTCACACTAAGTCATGATGCCTTCTATACCCAGAATTGCCTGCAAACACACAAGACTTCAAAGCTTTGAAATGTTGTTTGCCCTCCAGAAACATCCTCCACCTTTCATTTTGGATGAGCACACCTTAATTAATTCTTCATTAGCATTTCAATATTCTCTTTGTGCGCTGCAGCATAGGTTTGATCACATCCAGGAACTACATCATTACCTGGTCATTTCAAGGACGCTTTGGAAATAATTTAGAGCAGAATGTTAGATTTAGGGCTCTATTTGAAGATGAATTAATCCACTGAATCAAATCGTTAGCAATTGTGCCCAAAAGTCAGACTCTGAAAGCTCTAAAAAGAGTTATTTAAAGGGAAAGTTCACCCAAAAAGGAAACTTCTGTCATCATTTCACTCACCCTCATGTTGTTCCAAACTCATATTACTTTCTTCGTGGAACATAAAAGGAGATGTTAGGCAGAATTTTAGGGACTGACAGCCTCAGTCACTTTCATTGTACAGAAAAACAAAGAAGCAATGAAAGTGAATGGTGACTGAGGATGTAGTTCCCTAACATTCTGCCTAACACCTCCATTCCATCTCCAACAACTCCAGTTTTCATATTTGAATGAACTTTGGAGCGCAACAGTCAGGTTCCGGAAGAACGAATCCCAAAAACAGTCTTATGGTGAGCGCCGAGACTGTTAATTAATGGTTTATAACTCTGTTGAAGCCATTAGTCTGTTATTTCAACTTTCAGATTATTTTCTTTTTAAATCGTGTTTAATAGTGATCAGAGAATCACGGCAAACAAAGTGCAGCAAAAGAGCTCAGCAGTGAGCACCCACTCCCATAATGTACTGCAACCGCAATCGAGTCGGTCTCCCTACACTTGCAAACCACTTATATTTTTGTTTATATCTGAATATATTTTCCACTATATTTTAAATATATTGCTTCTATACTTATAATCAACAGTTTTAAAACAATAGATTTAGATTTTTACATAGTTTTCAATTACGTCAATTTCGATCACGTCATTCGTAATGCTTCGTGTGATTGTAGTTTATTGCCTCATTAAAGATGTTAAGTACACCTTATTTATTTTTATTTTTTATTTTTTTTGTCTGATATTTAAATACTTTTTGCTTGAAATAAAAATTTGGAATGTTGTGATTTACCTCGGCTTGGAATGCTTTTATCGAGGATTTTATTAAATCTCTATGAAAAAAAAAAAATTATGAGAAAAAATACTTCCGGCACCAAGACTGCTGAAAAACATCAAATTAACCTTAAAAGAAGTAAAGTAAAATCTTGAATATTTCCTTCTCACAGGTAAATTTCGAGAGGAGTTTAAAGCTGCGTTCATCTGTCATTGCTCCAGTAGAGATGAGCTGCACAATGAGAGAGTTCGAGCGAGAACCAGCACAGATAGCCGCAAATCCCTGTCTACACAAGTCAACAATTTTGACAACATCTCGAGGATATCTGACCAGGCGGTGTAGCTCCATTGCCTGCAGGGAGTGCTGGGTTAAAACTACAGGGTGCCACTTCAGTGCTCACCGATTAGAAGACAGAACACGGACGTGTCATGTGCTTCAACCTTGGAGACTAAAATGATGGAAGAACAGACCTATTAGCCTCAGTGAATTACACACTTTTTGAAAATGACTTTGTGTCTAGAATAAGAGAACACAAGCCCTCATGGAATTGAAATTTTTATCCTCTGAGTCAAGGGTTATTTTTCAGCTCGCCTCTTCATTTGTGGTGCTGCAACAGGTGATGAACCCTGTAATCCCAATGGATGATGTGCATGAAAATGATGGCGTGTTTTGAAACACACTGTTGAGTCAAACATGTTGAGTCTGTATTCTTCAACATGACATGGGAAGGAAACAGCAACAATTCGATTCCTGAGCTGTGTGCTTTGCATAAAATTGCCACCAATATTTTATTTTAAGGATGCAAAAAAGATTTGAAAGGTTATTTGTGTCATTTTTTTTAAAGTTCGATGTCCCCAACCAGCTGAACACAGCAACAGTTGGGGGTGGGTCTATAGTTTGGTTGATGAATACAATTGGTGGGAATGTTTGGAAAACCTGAGAAACATAATTTTTTTGTATAATTATTTTTGTGGTGCCGCTATAGTGGCTCTGAAACTTGCACAATGCATGCTTCAACTTATTAACAAAACAATGACATTGTATATAAATATTAAGATATTAAAGGCTACTTCATGCAGCTCCAGGAAATACAAAAACATTTTGGGTATTTGTTTTCACCGACTGAAAATATTCAGTGTCGGGTTGTGGCATTTTTAATTAATCTATAGTATGATTTTCCAACAAACTCCAACAAATCCTGAAGTAGACTTGATTGTGAATTGTTACCATGACTATATGGTAAACGCCCCTCCCCATCTCCATAGAAACACAAGTGTGTTGGTGGAGCAGAAACAATAATATATACATATACAGTACATGGCTGTCACAGTTAATCACAGTGAATGTTAAAAATAAACATTTTAACACATTCAGTCACTTTTTATGGAAAGAAACAATAATTGGTTCAACAATTTGTGTGGATGTGTCTCATATCAGAATATACATAGATACATTAAGTATGCTTTAACACATTCACTAGGCAAAGAGAGAGAGAGAGAGAGAGAGAGAGAGAGAGAGAGAGAGAGAGAGAGAGAGATTAATCACAATGGACAGCCCAATTTCTCCTGCTGCAGCAAGCCATTTGTGCTGGACCTGGTGCACCTTCAATTTTACAGAGCCAGCAGGGACCTCATTTTCATGGCAATGGTTTGTGATTTAGTCAGATTGTGTCACGATTTCTCGAAAATCATACTGGAATGCTCAAACATTCCAAGACCAGACAAACACTGATTAAACATGTTCGATCAATGAAAACAAACACCAACAACTGGCAACAAGGTAATCACACTATCCAAAAAACAACAATCAATGAATATTGGTGTTTATTGATGTTTGTTGTGGCAGTGTCCAACAGCCAACTTTACAATGTTTGAATTATTTATTTATTTTTTTATTTTTATTGTCGTTTGTTGGGGCAGTAAGAACTCCTATTTCCCAACATTCTAAACCCAACTGCAAACTTTAAAACAGGGACTAAAAATTAAATGGTTTTTCATTTCGGTTCGTTCTGAGCAAAAAATTTATTTTTTCGTTCCGGTTCAGAAGTTCTGCAGCCTCCTTTCCAAATGGTAACCAGTTAGAACAAAATAAAAGAACAGTTAATAATGTCCTTTTTTTTTTTTTTTTAACCCAATTTTGGTATGCCCGATTCCCAGTACTTACTAGGTCCTCGTGGTGGCCCGTTTACTCACCTCAATCCAGGTGGTGGAGGACGAGTCTCAGTTGCCTCCGCTTCTGAGACAGTCAATCCGCGCATCTTATCATGTGGCTCGCTGTGCATGACACCACGGAGACTCACAGCATGTGGAGACTCATGCTTCTCTCCACGATCCAAACACAACTTATGCCCCATTGAGAGCGAGAACCACTAATCGTGACCACGAGGAGGTTACCCCATGTGACTCTACCCTCCCTAGCAACCGGGCCAATTTGGATGCTTAGGAGACCTGGCTGGAGTCACTCAGCACACCCTTGATTGGAACTCGCGGCTCCAGGGGTGATAGTCAGCGTCAATACTCGCTGAGCTACCCAGGCCCCCCAATAACGTCCTTTTTAAAATGACAGTACTCTGCGCTAAGGGATGAAATACCAATTGTAGTGTTGCCAGATCTCGCAAGAGAAATAAGTAACCTGGTCTGGAAATACAAGCCCAAAATAAGCCACTTGCCTCATCAAAATAAGCAAAAATAAGCAATTACATTTTCTCCTGTCTGGTGGATTTATCAGCATAGAAATCATAAGAAGCATACAGTTAACTAACAGTAAAGTATGATTTGAATTACAGATCTGCATCTCAGTCAAAAGTTGTTCAAATGGTCTTCATTCACAAAATGTGACATCCACAATGGGCAATTAGGCAAAGAAATGTGTGATGCAGCAGTTTCCTTCAGGATCAAAGCACATGTTTCATTTTTTCAGGCAACATGAAGTGGTGTAGCTCCAAAAAAAATACTGTGATAAACCCTTTAGCGAGATGTTGTTGTTGTTGGGGCAGTAAAAACTCCTATTTCCCAAAATTCTAAATCTAATAGCCAACATTAGAATGTTTAAAATGTTGTTGTTTATTGGGGCAGTAAATACTCCCATTTCTTAACGTTATAAAAAAATAAAAAAAATGGGCAAACTTTTGAATGTTTCATATCTTGGTGTTTTAAGTGGCAGAACTATCCTGTAGAGATTGTTTTTTTGGTTTTTCTTTAGTAACAAGAAATGGAAAACAACACAACCCAGTGCTGGTAATAAACATCAAGAGAGCATTTAAAATATTCGATAGTCTGTTTTGTTTCCAGTGTTAGTCTTCTCTGCTTTGGGGTGTTTTAGAACATTCTTTCTAATGAAGTTGTTTTGCTGTTTTTCCCAGTCCTGCATTAACCATTTGTTTTGTGTTTGTGTTTAAAGGAGGACAATGGCACATATTGCATATTTGTTCTGGTGTGGTAGACACTGAGCATTTATGATGTTGTTTTATCTCAGGTATGTGCTTTGAGGTATTGTGAGTGTTTGAAAGTGTGTTCATGCTGCTTCTAATGCCGTCAATAAGTAAAAAAACATTTAGCGGATAACCTGCTCTGAAATTGTGTTTGTCCATTTGAATTCTTGTTATTTATTATGCTACAAAACTGTTGTTTATTTTGGGAATTGTTGTAGTAAGCATATATGTAAATTATCACCACACTTGCAGACTTTTTTAAAAGTGTTTAACCAGAAATGTGAATTACTTTCGTCTATGTAGATGCGATGCAGAAATAAATAAATGAAACACTAGCCAAACGAGTTTCTGTGGACAGTATGCTTTTCTGGAAGTGACATGCTTGTATGGTAACACCACATGGCAAAAAAAATCTATCTATCTATCTGTCTGTCTGTCTGTCTGTCTATCTGTCTGTCTATCTAGTCTTGGTGCAACAGTTAGCGCTGCAGGCGAGTGACATTCAACACCTGAGCGGGATTGTTAATCGGCGTTGTGACGTCACACAATGTTGTTAGTGTCTAGTGCGCTGAAGCGGAGCTGTCCACTCGCGCAGGCGCTTAACACTGATACGCCGCCAACACCGTCTCTGACTGTATGAAGGGTCATGAAAGCTGCACTTCTAATCGGTGAGTACAGCATCTGTTTAAAGGATTAGTAAGCCTTTAACAGTTCAGTGCTTCATTGATCCTGGAAGTTCTTCTGATGTGCAAAATTTGAATGTATTTTTCCTGCGCGCTGTTGTTTAATTGTTTATTTAGTCTACGGTGTGCTTGGATTGAAAGATGAACATTTAAATTAAAGTGGAATCAAGTTTATTTGCTGATTCTGGCATGAAGAGTGAATTATTATTATTATTATTATTATTATTATTATTATTATTACAGCTACTGTGCAATTAATATTTTATAGTAATATACCAAACGTCTAAATATAAAAATGAAACAACTTTGAAATCGTGGATTTTTTTTAATTTTTATTTATTTATTTATTTATTTATTTTTTCACGATTTCAAAGTTGTTTAATTTTATAAATATAAAGAGTAATAATTATAAAGACAAGTTATGGCTTGAAATTAAGAACAAAATAATAAAGACTCTGCACTACACTGCAAGAAGTGGTAAACTGCAATTGTTACCTTAATTCAGAAACGTTTTAAATTTGTAAACTGCGCCTTTAAAGGTCAGATTTCCTTGCTTCCATTAAACAATAATACTGTATGCTCTTCAGACATTCTCAAATTATGCTGGAATCAAATTATGCTGATAATACCAATATAATTGTCAATGAATTTGCATTAAATTAGAACACTTATGGACCCCAATATTTATAATGGTTTTGAATAATGATAGACCTTTTGTTGAATATTGTTTGCCTCCATGCTGTTAAATTGTCATTTCTCATTGCATTAATGATGGTGTCAGGAAGTGTTTCAATTACGAATGATATTTTCTGTCCCAGTGTCTCATTTCTTGTATCAGGTAGTTTGCATTAACATATCAACATCTCCAGACTGCATTTCACACATGGATGGATGTGTTTCTCGAAGCATCTGCAGAAATTAACAGACTGCCTTCAGAAATATCTGTAATTTTAAAGGTACAGAAGTCTTTTTTAAACCATTCTATGAAGTAAACAGAATGTAATGCAATAATTCATTGTAAAATGATTTCAGGTTTGATGGGATATACATGGGGGAAACTGGGGTTGGTTGGCTACAGGGTTAATTTCTGGTTCATAATTAAAGTAATGTTTACATAATAAATAAAAATAAAAATAAAAAAACACTAAAAATGTTACAAAATTATAGAGTGAAAGATATTAAAATATATATACATGTTATTTAATAGAGATGGAAACCAGTAATATGTACATATAAGATATGAAATATGTGATGAACGCTGTCTTGCTAACATCATTTATAAAAGAGTGGGGTTGGAACATTGGTTTTGGGGTTGGTTCGCACATTGATTGTAATGCAGAAAGAAAAAAACATTATAGTAGATCTGAACTTTTATGTCTACATTCATACCAACACAAACAATTTAAATTAGTGGTCAACCAATATGTTTTTTCAATTTAATGAGTCACATTCAAAATTGAATCATAGCTTAAAAATACTTTCATTATTCACTATTCAGAAAATACCCCCATACCCCCAAAATTCAAAGTATTAAAAGCATTACAAGAATATGTGAAATAAAAACCGGTTTTTAAACCGCTGGATCCATAGTCATTCAGGAGAAGCGATCTATCTACAGGAGCCTGCAGTTGCGTGTAAGTGTGTTTATTTTCATTGTTTTACTTTGTTGTGAGTGGTATTCATTGCTAGACTTGTGCTGTTTGTTTACTGTCTTGAACTTGCGTCGCTTAAACGTGTGTTCGTGTGTGTGTGCTATATTGTTTTGACTTGTCCCAGGGTATTCACTGCTAGATTTAGAATTGGTTGTCCAGTGTATGTAAAACTATAGTTGTTTTTAGTGTCTATAAACAGTGCTTCACTTTTTTTTTTGAGTATTATTTATTGCTAAAGTGCAGCTTAATTGTATTTGTGGTGTACGGTTCCCGCGCGACCCTTAGTTTCAGTTTCGGTTGACCACATGACTAGCTTTGTTGTGCTAAGTAGCATTAAGGCGTGTCCTGCTTGTTTTCACTGAACGACTCGTTAACATCGTGTATATATTTGACTTGAATGCTGATGCAGAAGCGGCAGCGGAAGTGGTAGCCCTCATGTAAAGCCCTCCTTGTGTGAAGACCTACTTGTGTAAAGACCAGCGAGTCTACCTGTGCGAGTCTACTTGTGTAAAAACCAGCGAGTCTACCTGTGCGAGTCTACTTGTGTAAAGACCAGCGAGTCTACCTGTGCGAGTCTACCTGTGCGAGTCTACTTGTGTAAAGACCAGCGAGTCTACCTGCGCGAGCCCACAGAGCAAGGACACCGACAAGGCGCCACTCACCATAGCACTTAAGTAGCTTTTACTTCTATCACTTTTCTTTTTTTCCTTCCACATACTAACATGTCTACTTCACGAATAACACATGGCTTCAAGCACATCCCTGTTATCTGTTACAGACCGTTTACACGATATCGATGCAACACCAAACGCAACCCACACAACCTACGGCCACTTTGCACTTCAGCACCTGCTCCGTTCTCTTTCTCAGTGGGACTCTGGAACTGCCAGTCAGCTGTAAACAAAGCTGACTTCATTCCAGCCATTGCCACACAGTCTACTCTCAGCATCTTGGCACTGACAGAAACATGGATACATCCAGAGGATACAGCAACACCTGCTGCTCTCTCCAACAACTTCTCCTTCTCTCACACCCCTCGACACACCGGTAGGGGTGGGGGAACAGGTTTGCTCATTCATAACAACTGGACATTTTCACCACACTCTTCACTATGTAACAATACTAGTTTTGAATTCCATGCTACAATGCAACCCACAAAAATATATGTTGTTGTCATCTATCGCCCTCCAGATCAGCTGACAAACCTCGTTGCCGGAGGATGGTAGGCCACTTGTGATTCTTGGTGATTTCAACATACACCAAGTCAAGCCCCAGGCCACTGAACTTAATACTCTTCTGGCCTCATTTGACTTGGAAAGACTACACACCACAGCAACTCACAGATCGGGCAACCAGCTGGACCTAATTTTTACACGTAACTGTACCAACTCAAATATTCTTGTTACTCCTTTACATGTCTCTGATCGCTACTTTGTTCAATTCAACATGACTCTCCCATCTACATTAAAACAGATTCCACCTTTGGTTTCCTTTCGCCGTAACCTCCGTTCTCTTTCACCCTCATGCCTTTCACTGCTGTCTCTACCTCTCTTCCCACACTAAATGTATTTTTCATGCTTGATGTAAACACTGCCACAGACACATTAAGCTCTACTTTAACAACCTGTCTAGACAACATCTGTGCTATCTCCTCTAGGCCAGCACGTACTACACCACCCAGCCCCTGGCTGTCTGATGTCCTTCGTGAACGTCAGACTGACCTCAGGGCAGCTGAGAGGAGATGGTGGAAATCTAAAGATCCAGCAGATCTAGGTAAATATCAGTCTCTGCTTGCAACTTTTTCAGATAACGTTAAATCTGCAAAAACCTCCTATTACCAGAACAAGATCAACAGCACCACAGACACTCGCAGCTTGTTTAGAACATTCAACACACTTCTCTGCCCTCCCCCTCCACCACCTGACACATCACTGACAGCAGATGTCTTTGCCACATTTTTTACTAATAAGGTTACAATCATCAGCAATACATTCTCAGCACCACTCCCCGTCAAACACCTGTCTCCTGTATGCAACTCTTCTATCTCTATGTTCTCTCCTCTGACTGACACTGAGGTCTCTAAACTCCTTCTCTCCAACCACCCCACCACCTGTTCCCTTGACCCCATTCCTTCTCACCTTCTCCAGACCATATCTTCGTCTATCCTACCTGCACTCACACACATAATTAACACATCTCTGCTTACAGGCACTTTTTCCACTACATTTAAGCAGGCTCGAGTAACCCCACTGCTGAAGAAACCCGCACTTAACCCCACACAAATAGAACACTACAAACCAGTCTCTCTCAGCCCATTCATGGCAAAAACACTTGAAAGGGCAGTTTTCAATCAAATCTCTGCCTATCTCTCACAGAACAAGCTGCTGGATGACAATCAGTCAGGCTTCAAAAGTGGACACTCCACCGAGACTGCCCTGCTGTCTGTCACTGAGTCGCTGAGACAGGCAAAAGCTAAATCCAGATCATCAGTCCTGATTCTGCTGGACCTTTCTGCAGCCTTTGACACAGTCAACCATCAGATCTTACTCTTTACCCTCTCCTTGCTGGGCATCACAGGAACTGTGCTTGACTGGTTTAATTCCTGTCTCTCAGGTAGGTCCTTCAAGGTAGCCTGGAGAGGTGAGGTATCCAAGCCACACCAGCTGCTTACTGGGGTACCTCAGGGATCAGTGCTTGGGCCACTTCTCTTCTCTATATACACAACATCACTGGGACCCATCATTCAGGCACATGGTTTCTCTTACCACTGCTACGCTGATGACACGCAACTCTACTTGTCTTTCCAACCCAACGACACCACAGTGACTGCTCGAATTTCTGCCTGCCAGGCAGACATCTCGGCATGGATGAAGGAACACCACCTGCAACTCAACCCAGCCAAGACTGAACTCCTTGTCTTTCCAGCCAACCTTGCTGTTGAACACAACATCACCGTGCAGCTGGGTTCAACTACAGTAACACCTTCCAGAATGGTCAGAAATCTAGGGGTAACCATCGACAACAAACTAAATTTCACAGACCACATCTCAAAGGCCACAAGATCATGTAGATTTATACTCTACAATATCAGGAAGATAAGACCCTTCCTCTCTGAACATGCCACACAACTGCTTGTCCAGTCACTTGTCATAACTAGACTGGACTATTGTAACGCTCTCGTTGCAGGCCTCCCTGCATGTGCAATTAGACCCCTGCAAATGATCCAGAATGCAGGTCTTTCTGGTCTTTAATGAACCAAAGAGAGTGCATGTTACACTACTCCTTATCTCTCTCCACTGGCTGCCAGTTGATGCACATATCAAATTCAAGGCTCTGATGCTGGCATACAGAACAGTCACTGGGTCTGCTCCAGTAAACCTAAAATCATTTATGCAGAGCTACGCACCCACTAGAAGTCTGCGGTCGGCTAAGGAACGTCGCCTTGTTGTACCAACACAAAGAGGCACCAAAACACTTTCCTGGACTTTCAGCTTCATCGTACCACGTTGGTGGAATGACCTTCCCAACTCCATCCGTGAAGCTGACTCACTCTCTGTCTTCAAAAAACGACTAAACACATCTTTTCCATGAGCACTTAACCAGTTATAAAAAAATTAAATAATTCTTGTTGCACATTAATCTGTTTTAAATACTATTCTGATGCTAGTGAAACTTTGTAATATGGCACTTTTCATACCACTGTCTCCTTAAGATGATTCACTTATGTCTTCCTCTTTTGTAAGTCGCTTTGGATAAAAGCATCTGCCAAATGAATAAATGTAAATGTAAACAAATAAATAAATAAATTACAGTTTCAAGCTGTAATTACAGGCCAAGTCCCAAAATGGCAGTAAGGGCACCACACAAAGCACCCACAGTGAACACAGAGAGTGGATATGACATACATTGCAAATGCACAATGGATTATGAGTCGCCCCCAAGCAGGGATCTATCCTGTACCTTAACAATCTCCAATCTAGCACACAGTCCACTGTACCACATGGCCACAACATTGATAGTCCAACCCAGTCTCATGAAAATTCGTACATAATTTACAAGTTGGCTATTTCGTATGGTCTCGCACAATGTTGTTTGCATAAACTCATCACGTGCAAATTCCCAGATGTCAAAGAAGCGCGAGTTCCATGCACGAGGCGTTAAGGACATACTTATTAATATTATACCCTTACCAAAACTTAACCAATCAGTAGAGTGTGTAAACACGATAGGAAGCTGTTGTGTGTGTGACAGAAGCAAGTAATTGTCACGTATTAGATGGAAACGATGTCCAGCATCGTCGTTGGCTGTAGTGAAAGTTGTAGTAATTCAAATGAGTGAAGTCGCACGATATCATGCGAATTAGCAAAATTTAGAAAAGTCGTATGAATATTGACAATTTTGCCATGAGTGTGTGTTGGATAGTCATCAAATGGAGATACCAAGTTGAGAGTACAAAACGATTTTGAGACCATAAGTGGTGCTGTCACCATACTGTGCATGTATCATGGTCCCGATAAAACATACCAAGTTTTGATAGGACAAAGTGCTTCTGACATGCAGCCTCACATCGACATCGTTAAAAAGATTTGAAAGTGTACAAAAGAAAAGTGTATTTTTTTAACTGGTGGTGGTGCTAAAGAGTTTGTCTTAGAGACTTTTTTTTCAGGGAGCTATTCATATCCACCCCTATCAGTGTGCCAAATTTCAGAATTTTCCTATGAACACTTCATAGTGCTGCCATAGACTACCACAGCAAAGCAAGAAGAAGAAGAATCTGAAAACTAACAAATACAATAGGTGCCACAACAGCACCTTTGGTGCTTCGCCCCTAAAAAAAACTAAAAAACTAAATCACATTCAAGAATTTATTATAGCATAAAACTAATTAAATGATCTTATACTTGTGTGTTGAGTGGTCTTGGTTTGGTGTAAAATAAATATTTTTATCTAAAGCTTAATATTAGTTGCATAGTTTATCTTAATATTTGTTCTAGCAGAGATATTCAAAAAATAATAAATATTTAGCTCATCAAAGCCAGTCTCCCTACATTGTGCAATGTCCCATCACTGTATTGGCAATAACTGGATTTAAAAGCAATAGCCCTGAGCAAACAATAAGACCTAAAGTGTGTCTGTCCAGGTGAGAAAATATGCCTAGCTTTAGGGGACACTGAAGTTGTTGGCAGTATTCATAAAGAGGGTCCCAGGGAAGCGATACATGAGAGCATCAATCCATATATTAAAAAAAATGATTCTGACTGTCACATTGATGCATTTGAACATCTGACCATAATAATGTTTTCAAGACAATATTATTAATATGTCAATTCAAGGATCAGTTAAAGGATTAAACACTCTTTAAACACTCAATATTGGTGTAAATAAATGGCCATTAACCTCAGCGTATTAAAAATTCATGAACAGATTGTGATACTGCTATGCTGCTCTCTTCTTTTATCTGTGTGGTAAGATGGAGGCTGCCGAATGACAGATGCAAAGGTCTGTAACAACACTCTGCTGATGATGTTGACCCGGGCACCTGTGTTGGGAGAGTGCCTGTGTTCTGGGCAGGATCCATGCAGTGCTCTACACCAGCTGTACATTCAATACCAGCATCATTTGGGTAAATCACATGAATTAAACAGTGTTAATTGAAGTGTTAAATGGTCTACCATTGGTCGAACATACAGACAGTCCCATCACAGTCTCAAGCAATTGGCTGAGCCAATGTTTTAAGGTTTATCTGGTCGGGATGCTCATACAAACAGAGTAATGTTTTGATTGTGCACAAGGGAATCAACCTACAAATGCTGTGGCATAATGTCTCTTTCACATACCCTTGAAAGATAAGGTTTGTAAGTGATAGTAAGTGATCTCACTTGTCTTTATGTTATCATATTTAAAGCTTTGTGGCTATACTAAAATATAGTGATTTTTAATGTTTATCCTGGTGCATTGCCCCATAGACGTCCATTTTAAATGCATTATTATAAACGTGTTTTTATGTGAGTTGAAATTACTTTCTGTGTGAATCAATCAACAGCATCCTTCAGACGCTCTCAATAGAGTGTAGAGGTGCACACAGTTTGTTTATGTGGTCTTGGACTTACTTTGACACCTAGGGGCATGGATGTAGCATAATTTAAATGCTATAGTTTTCAGTTTCCGACACCAGTGTAGAAATTCACTATTCATAATCATCCATGATTAGTGAAAGTGTCCAAAAACAGAGCGGTTACTGAGATTAAGTGAGTAGCATTTTACTGGTCATGTGATCATAATATGGCAGCCCCCATGAGGGGACCCTCTCCATGTAGAATAAAAGTTTTTATAGAGTTACTGTTATGACTGGAGTCTTCATCTCATGTGAGTGCTCATGATTATATACAAACTGCATGTTTCAAACTTTTTAGTCATTGACTTATAAGTAAAACTTTTTGATGATGAAAAAAAAAAAAAAAAAAAATTCTGACTGCACCTTTATAGGGACAGTTCACCCAAAAATGAAATGTCTCTCATCATTTGCTCATCCTCATGCCATCCCAGATGTGTATGACTTTCTTTCTTCTGAAAAACACAAAACGGAGATTTTTAGAAGAATATCTCAGCTCTGAAGGTCCATACAATACAAGTGAATGGTGATCAGACTTTTGTAGCTCCAAAACATCACATAGAGAAAAATAAAAGTAATCCATAAGACTCCAGTGGTTAAATCCATATCTTCAGAAGTGATATAATAGATGTGGGTGAGAAACAGATTAAAATTCAAGTCCTTTTACTCTAAATCTCCACTTTCACTTTTACATCTGAAAGTCACATGTGGTGCCTGTTTAGATTCACTTTCACATCTGAAGTGATAGTTAAAGTGGAGATTTAGAGTAAATAAGGACATAAATATTGATCTGTTTCTCCTCCACACCTATTATAGCACTTCTGAAGATATGGATTACTTTTATGTTTCCTTTATGTGATTTTTGGGGCTATAAAGGTCTGGTTCACCATTCACTTGCATTGTGAGGACCTACTGTACAGAGCTAAAATATTCTTCTAAAAATCTTCATTTGTGTTCAGCAGAAGAAAGAAAGTCATACACATCTAGGATGGCATGAGAGTGAGAGAATTTTCATTTTGGGGTGAACTACTGGGGGCGGGTGTTTCTGTTTGCCCACCCAATGGAAACAGTCTTAATTTTTGCAGTTCCGTTTGGAGCCATCAAGGGTGCAATAATGGCACACTTAACATGATGGGCTCTCTTTTCATACCTGCATTAGGCGCAGCACTGTGCTCATCTTATCAAATTTTCGTGAGAGCGCTAAATTCAAGTGCAGTTTTCATGCCAGGTCAACTCTCATTTGGCCGTGGGTGGGACTATATGCTCAAACTGTGGGTGTGTATATGGGAGGTCTATGTAAATGAAGCGGCGCAAAATCTAATTTGCTATTCTTATGAGAAATATGTCATTGTGCTTTAGATGTACGAGAACCACCTCTATTCTCTGCGCAAAACTATGTCAATGCATTTGCAGTTTGGGGATTCCACCAGCACATGCTATCAAAGTGCTATCAGTGTCACTGACAATCACTGTTAATACCAGCTATGATTTGTGTGTCAGTAGATATTATTAATTATATTTACATTCTTAATAATAATTTAACAGAGACTACATCAAATTAGTCCTGTCAAACACCATATATACTGTAGCATGATATATAATAGAATGCAGACGACACAATAACCAGAGAGGAGTTTACTACACACCTCAGGATTAAATTGCTCTTGATCAAAACCATTCATGCTTTGCAAGCACTGTTTTGCAACTTACTAATGCCTATGACTTAGTGCATACTTGCACGAAAATACCAAAACTTCATGGCCAAGCCCACTGACTTTGTGTGCATGATGTTTTGAATAGCACTGTGCTGAATAGAGCCTGATGTCAGTGATTACTGAATGCATTGTGAATATCTGTATCTATTATAGTCTGTCTGATAAAAAAAATTTCAGTGCAGATTATGGAAAAAGACATGATTAAAGGAAAAAGGCAGATGCTATTTACACCACAGTGCAAATAGTGGCAGATATTATTTGCACCCCAACCCTGGTGCAAATAATGGTAGATGCTAATTGTACCCTGCTGCAAATAGTGCCAGATGCTATTTGCACCCATATTTAAATACTGCCATACAGTATGGGCATCACTGCAGTGTGTTTATTGTGTTTATTAAGAGTCCCACAGACACACTACATTAACCCCTACCCCTAACCCTAACCTTACCTTAGAAAAAAAATAACCTTTCTTTTACTACAGTAACCATGGTTTCACGCAGGAACGGGTGCGATCATCAGACCCCTCCTCCGAAACAAACCTTCTCTGCACTACCCGACATTCACCGTGATGAAATCAACATTTCAGTTAATTTCAGTGAAGCTCCAATAAGGACAAAAATAACATAAAAGACCCATATTAGTAGTATGTATGGCTCATGCATTCTATTTTGTGTGTGGAACAAATTGAAATTAAAGTTGTCATTCTATGAAAATCTTTCCACTTTGCTGTAGCTCTCAAATCTTATTCTCCATTCCACATATTCAAAAGGATGTGTTGTTTTTAGTTACAAAATATTCAAGAACCAGTGACGTTTTGGCTCAAATTTCCCTTTTTAAAATACGAAAGTGATCACAAATTAGATTTAGATCTTCAGCTGTGGAGGAGATTATAAGTGAATGATTTACACAGGGTTTGGAAAGATATGAAGGTGAATAAATGATGACAGAATTTCAATTTTTGGGAGAACTATCCCTTGTATATTTTCTAGCACAGAAAAACAATGAACTTCAGCCAGAATGGCAAGCCAGTGGTTATTCACGATATGGTAAGTCCTTGATCTGTACATCACAACACACATGCAACACCAACACCATTAACCTTGATGTGAAATTAGTGATGCTGTGGTCCACTCATTGTACACCATCATTCTAATCATCAGTATGCCACACAAACAGATCCTGTCTTGAAGAGATGGTAGCGTGTCTTGAAGAGGAAGTCTGCAACAGCCAGATGGTGCCATTTGTCCAGGCCTGCAGCCCTCAATGTGACCCCAGTTATTGCAGGCAGGCAATGAGTCAGTTCTACTCGGCTCTTCCTCACGATGTGGCTGAATCACTGGTGTTCTGCGAGTGTGAAAGAGAAGACCCAGAATGCCAGCAGATGAAGACCTCTCTACACTCCGGATCCTGCATGAGTGATGAGTCGCAGATGCCATTGACCTGCCTAGATATGCTGGACAGCTGTGCTGGAGATGCACTGTGCAGGTTAGATGTGAACATTGATGGCAAACCATAAACAATGTGATTTATACGAGTAGGATGTTATTGGAACAACATTCTTATCGATTATCATATGGTTTTCTAGGAATAGTTAACTATACCACCTTGCTGAAGACCAGCTTAGACCAACATCAATTTCCATGTTGGTCTACACTGGATAATGCTGGTTAGTGCTGATCTTGGTGGACCAAGTATAGTCTTGCAAAGTTGGTTTGACTGAGGAATACTTGTCAGTTTAGGTAGATAAAAAGCATAATGGACACCAACATCCCATGCTGGAAACCAGCGACCGAATCACAAAATGCTTTGGTTTTTCATAAAGATAGTTCTGATATAGTCAACTGCTAATTAAACCAACACTTTACCGTTCACAGGCAGACATTCGCCAGGTACCTGTTCGAATGTTTTGGCGCAGTGGAAGCTCCATTCAGTGAGCATTCGACCAATGACTGGTTGCAGCGTTTGTGGCCACAATGGGTTCAGTGCTTCACAATCCATGTACTTGTGATGGATTGCGTTATCATCACCAGCATAAGTGCAATGAGCTCCAACATATGTTCCAAAACAAGTCCCTTTTTAGTAAGTACTTAAAGAAGCCTTTGGTTAGTTTTCAGTCATTGTAAAGTAGTGTGCTTTTGTGTTATACTTAAAGGTGAAGTGTGTCATTTATGCACTTTTTGTAACGTGTTTTGTAAATTATACAAACAATAAGGCATTGAAATAAGCTTGAAATGCCACTGCCATGTTTTTGTGAATCTTGTCAGCAGGGGGCAGTAAGCACAGCCCCAGGTGTACAGGCAAAATGCAGCTGTAAAGAGCAGTGGCATAGCCAGAAGCGAGGCTACGTGTGTACCAAGGGAAAAAAGGGTGTGCAAGAACTGAAGCACAATAAACGTACTGTTAACAATCACTGCATTAATTTCTTTAAGCTCCTCCTTTTTGCACTTTTTTTTTAATTATAATGACTTCACTAAACAAATGAATGGCACTTTTATCAAGGAGTTGGTAAGCCTGTTAATATATCCAAATACTAGGCTTTGTATTTTGTCATAAAATTCACTTAAAATATTTTTGGAATGATTCATAACTATTTTCCAAAACTTACTGAAGACAGAAATGTAAATGGAGGGACAAAAGCTGAATTGCCCAAAAACGCAATTTTGGATGAGAAATAATTGCTTAGTGCATTGTGTTGAACAGGAAAATGCACACATTCTTCGCATTTAGGGGGAACAGGAAGGTTTGGTTCACATATGTGTGACAGCAGATGCATACAGTAAAATAATACTAAGGTTACATTAATTATTGAGCCAATATGAATAAGAACTGCTTACTAATTACTGCTAATTATTTTGGAAACACTTTGCTTATACTGTATGTACAGTATAATACATTATAAACATATGTTTAATTAATGCATTATATAAAACATAAAGCTTTCATAATTATTAATAACACATTGTATAATGCATAATATTTTTGCATAAATATTGGTTAATTTATAACTATAAAATTGTTTATTGTTAGTTCATTTTAGTTATGATGCATTAAAATGTATTAATTAATTTTAACGTATACTTTTAATGTAAAAATGTATTAATATAAGATGAAATTAACATTACTCAGGATTAGTAAGTGCTGTTAACGTATTGTTCATTGTTAGTACATGTTAATTAATACAGTTAACTAATGTTAATGAATACAACCTTATTTAAAAAGTGAAAAGTGTTACCAATATTCTTTGGTAATATATTTATAATTAATAAGTAATTAAATCCACAGTTATAATACATTGTAATCTTACATATTTATAATTACTGTACACATTTGAAGAGTAAAATAATACAACACATCATGTACACAAGAAATTGGGTGTTGGTTTTGTTTTAATGTATTAAACTCATAAAGATATACCACGAAAAGGTAAGTTTAGAATATACTGTATTATAACTGTGGTTACAATTATTCACAAGCTAAAACAATTATTCTGTGATGTTTAGTATTACATAACCCCAATTCCCAAAAAGTTGGGACAGTATGAAAAATGCTAATAAAAACAAAAAGAAGTTATTTGTAAATTATATTCTCCCTTTGCTACATTGAAAGCACCAAAACTAAATATAATATAACGTTATACCTTGTGAATTTTATTGTTTTTCTGATAATGTATAGTAATTTCAAATCAGATGATTGCAACACACTCCAAAAAAGTTGAGACGGGCAATTTAAGACTAATAACATTTTTAAATAAAAGCTGAAATAACGTGTGATGTAAATCAGGAGATGTTAAACAGGTGAGGCAATCGTGTATATAAGGAGCTTCCAAAAACAGCCTAGTCCTTCAAGAGCAAGGATCATTCGAGACTTGTCAATTTGCCAACAGATGCTTCAGCAAATAATCCAGCACTTTGAGAACAATGTTCCCAAAGACAAATTGGAAGGATTTTGGGCATTTCACCCTCGACAGTGCACAATATATTTAAAAGATTCAAGGAATCTGGTCAAATCTCGGTGTGTAAAGGGCAAGACGAAAACCATTTCTGAATGCGCGTGATCTCTGATCCCTCAGACGTCACTGTCTTAAAAAACATCATTCATCTGTAATGGAGATCATGAACATGGGCTTGGGATTACGCTAGTAAACCTTTGTTAGTCAACACCACTCGCTGCTACATCCACAGATGCAAGTTACTATGCAAAGCAGAAGCCCTACATCAACACTGTCCAGAAGCGCTGCTGAATTCTCTGGGCTCAGTCTCATCTAAGATGGAAAGTAGAACAGTGGAACTGTGTCAAAAAGTTTTTGAAAAACACAGCTGTCATGTTACCAGGCCAAAGAGGAAAAGGACCATCCAAGCTGTTATTAGCATCAGGTCCAAAAGCCAGTGTCTGTATGGGCCAGGGGTGTGTCAGTGCCCATGGCATGGGTAAAACGCACATCTGTGTGGGCACCATTAATACAGACAGACATGTACAAATTTTGGAGCAACATATACTGCCATCCAGCACCGTCTTTTCCAGGGACGTCCCGGCATTTTCAGCAGGACAACTTCAAACCACATACTGCCTGGATTTCAAGTGCATGGCTGTGTAAGCAGAGAGTGTGGGTGCTAGATTGGCCTGCCTGCAGTCCTGACCTGTCTCTAATTGAAAATGTGTGGTGCATTATGAAGGGCATTAGATGGCAACAAAGACCCCGTACAACTGTGCAGCTAAAGACCTACATAATGGATGAATGGGGGAAAATTCCACTTTCTAAACTTAACAAACTTGTGTCTTCAGTGCCCAAATGCTTAATAAGTGTTATTAGAACTAATGGTGATGTTTCACAGTGGTAAACACTCGACTGTCCCAACTTTTTTGAAGTGTGTTGCAATCATCTAATTTGAAATTACTGTACATTAAAAAAAAAAAAAAAATAATAATAATGAAATTCACAAGGTAAAACATCATATAATGTTTAGTTGTAGTGCTTTCAATATAGCAAAGGGTGAATATAATTTACAAATCAATCTTTTTTGTTTTTAATAGCATTTTTCATACTGTCCCAACTTTTTCGGAATTGGGGTTATACTTACTGATGCATTTAAGGGATAGTTCACCCAAAATTTGAAATTCTCTTATCATTTACTCACCCTCATGCCATCCCAGATGTGTGACTTTCTTTCTTCAGCAGAACACAAATGAAGAATTTTAGAAGAATATCTCAGCTTTGTATGTTCATACAATGCAAGTGAATGGTGATCAGACATTTGTAGCTCCAAAAATCACATAAAGGAAACTTAAAAGTAATCTATAAGACTCCAGTGTTTAAATCCATATCTTCAGAAGCTATATTATAGGTGTGGGTGTTAAATGCCTCTTACACCACTGTCTGCCCCGGCTTCCAAAGTTACCATCTCCAATTTGCCTCTGTTTATTGGCAATGAAGCATTTGTTAAATAATTAACAAGATTTGGCAAAATTGCAGGTGCGGTGAAAATGATTCTTCTTGGTTGCAAGAACACAACACTTAAACGTGCTATCTTTCAGGAGACAAGTTTACATGTTTTTGAACTCTCCCACTAAAACACTTATGTGTGCCTTCGGGTTATTAGTGAGGAGAGTTCTTATATGGTGTATGCAAGCACAGAGAGTTCGCGCTGTTTTGAATGCGGGGATATCGGACACAAGCGATATACTTGCCCACATAAGGAATGCACTGTTGATGATGAAGGTCCATCTGTAGTCAGAAAAAAAAGTTCAGAGGGTACAGTAAAGGATATTGATCCAGCAAAGGCACAGAAAGATGCCAATATTTCTGAGAATACTGTGAATATTGTTGAAAATGTGATGCCTGGTTGCAGTAATGTTGGTGAATGTGTGAATCAGAACAATGGTGACTGTTTGTAGTAACGCTGAAGTGGAAAATAAGACTTTTGAAGGGCAAAGTGATGAAATGGATACATTTTCAACTTAAGAAAGTTTACTAGATGACGACTCTGTTACTGATGTAACTAAAAGTTGTGACGGTGAATTATACCCAGTTGACCAGATTAATGCTTTCTTAGATGAAACTAAGTGGAAATTTTTTTTTTCCAGACTTGGAAAATGTTATTGTGTCGGTTATGAAAGCGCGTCAAGAATGCAGCCTTGATGTGTTATCACAACAGAAAAGGTTCAGGCTGAAAAAAATATATTACAGCGATTAGGCAATGGCTAAACGCGGAGTTGTTAGAGGTAAATCAAAATAAGTGCACATGGGTTTTTCTTTCTTTCTTAGCTTTTTTCTAACACAACTGTTTCTTGCCATTACCCTACTCTATTTTACTATGGATATCCTAAGGTTGGGGTCCTTAAATATAAATGGGGCTGGAGAAATTGCCATTATTAAAAGAATGCATACATTTAAAGGAGATTAATGTTATGTTTTTACAGGAAACTCATACTGATGTGAATAATGAGGTAGATTGGGGTTTGTGGTGGGAGGGAGAGTATTTTCTCAACCATGGGACCAATCTAAGTGCAGGAGTGGCTATACTTTTTCCCCCTAGATTGAGTGTAAATGTCCTATCTATTAATGAGGTAGAGAGGGGGCGTTTGCTTGTGATCAGTGCAATAAAAAAGATATGGAGTTTGCATTTGTTAATATCTATGCTCCAAACATTGGCAAATTAAGAATTATACTTTTTAAATTTCTTAAAGATGTACTTGATTCCTTTTCACAGGATGTTTTTTTTTTTTTTTTTGATCATGGGAGGAGATTTTAATTGTACATTGATTTCACTGTAGATAGAAATGGCGAAGAACCTAATTTTCTGTCTGCTAAATTTTAGGAGAAGTGATTACACATCTTGGGCTGGTAGATGTTTGGAGAGAAAAAATAAAGATGTTAGGCAATATAGTTTGATTAAAGTGGCAGCAGGGAGAGTTAGTGCTGCACATTTAGATAGATTTGATATGAATAGTACACAAAGTCATAGAGTGATAGGTGCATATGTTACTCCTTGTAGTTTATCTGATCACCATCTCATCACGGCACATGTATTTTTGTCACAAACAAAACCACATTTTTAAAAAAAAAATTTTTTTAATTATTTATTTTATTTTATTTTATTTTATTTTATTTATTTGCCATTTTAATACAAAATTAATGCAAGACTTGAACTTTTATGATAATTTTTTTGGGGGTGTTGCTGAATAAACATCACACACCTCAATTAAAATTAAATAAACTATGTTTAATCTAGAATCCGATATCTCAGGAATCCAAAATATTTTAATTGACCAAAATAATATAAATTTGCTTATTCAGATATGAAGGGATGAGGACATAAAAGTATATGATGAAGATAATGGTCTATCTGTACCTACTGCTTTACACCTGCTGTGAGTGACCTCTGTAATCGCACTGAGCAGGACATGAGTCAGTGAGAAATGAAAATTAATTTCTCTCTCTCTCTCTCTCTCTCTCTCTCTCTCTCACACACACACACACACACACACACACACACACACACACACAGGGGGTTTATCAGACAAATGTTCTGTACAAATGGAGAACATATTCTTGGCTAGTTAAGTATTTTTCTGTTTGATAAAAGCTACAAGAGGAATGAACTTGTGTCACTGGTGTGAAATGCTCTTTCATGTTTCCTGTTATAGGCACAATAATGTTTAGAATAATAATTATTAATTTAAATACTGCTTCAAAAATGGAAATGTTTCTATTTTGCTAAAATTTTCATTACAAATTATATTATTACCAAATAAAATCTTTGGAGGGTGGAGTTTTGGAATGAGTAGGCAGTGGAAAAACATCTAACATCTGGTCATGCTGCTCTGTTTACTGATGTTCTGAGCACTTTTCAGCTGGTCAGGCAAGAAGATCAGCTGACCCACCAACTAAACCAGCTGGAACCACCTTTGCCAGGCTGGGAGATGAGCTTAGGCCAACTAAGACCAGCAAGCCAGTTTAGGCTGGTTTGTTTTTTCAGCAGGGTTGTTTTAAAATTTTCTAAAATAAATAAATTAATAATTAAAATAAAATAAAAACTATAAACTTTTCCAGGTTCAGATAAAAAAAAAAAAGTACTTAAAGGGTTTATAAAAAATATTAATAACTAATATGTAATTACAAATGTATTATGGATTGTTGATATGTGGTAACAATAATGTTAACAATAATACAATAAAATGAGTGAATTTCATGCAGTAGCACACGCCAAACAGTGAACATTTTAACTTACACTACATGTCAAAAGTTTTGAAACACTCATTCTTGATTTTATATATATATATATAATTTTATTTTCTTTTTTTTTTTCACATTTAGAATAATAGTAAAGTCATCAAAACTATGGAATAACATAAATGGAACTATGGGAATTATGTTGTGACTAAACAAAATCCAAAATAAATCAAAACTGTGTTATATTTTAGCATCTTCAAAGTAGTCACCCTTTGCCTAGAATTTGCAGACATGTACTCTTGACATTTTCTCAACCAACTTCTTGAGGTATCACCCTGGGATGCTTTTTAAACAGTATTGAAGGAGTTCCCATCTATGTTGTGCAGTTATTGGCTGCTTTTCTTTATTATATGGTCCAAGTCATCAATTTCAAAAACTTTTTTTTTTTTTTTTATTATAATTACATTTTAGTTTTGTAATTAAATAAATTAATATGGTGGCACAAATATATTCTTTGTCTACAAAACTAATTTCAAACATTTAAGAATATGCCTTCAGATCAAAAGAATTTTAAGATCATGAGAAACATTTCAGTCAAGTGTTTCAAAACTTTTGACCAGTAGTGTACATGTTATAAATGGTTAATTAATACACTTATTCATACTAATATTAATCAAAAACATAATATGCCCTAATTCATAATTTATGTCACAATGCAGCCAAAATTGACTATTATAGTGAGAATAAAAGAAGGGATTATGTCATTTTGCAGCAGTCCACTTTGTGTTTATATTCATCACTGTAATGTCTTGATTCACTTGTGTTGTCACTTTCCTGGTCACGTTGATGTCAAAAGAATGGTCCTACTCCAAGTGCTGTCCCAATTTAGCTAGTCCTAGTTACCTAAAGTCCTCTGCAGCAACACTTTTCAGCTCTTCATGCTCATTCACAACATATATCATATAATAAAGCCTGATGACTATTACACAATACTGCACTTTATGTACAAACGTGACTAATGTCTCTTCAGATACACAACCATGTAAATGTTCTGTATACAGTGGTCCTTAAAAGTGTTGCAACACTTATGCCACACACTTTAAAATACATGATTGTCTCTGTGTTATATAAAGTTTTAAAACACGACTGAAATGTTTCTCATGATCTTAAAAATCTTTTGATCTGAAGGTGTATGCTTAAATGTTTGAAATTAGTTTTGTAGACAAAAATATAATTAATTATTAATATAAATGATTTCTATGTTTTCAGTTTCTGAGTTCAAAGTAATTTAGATTTCTTTTTCTGAGGCTTAAGGTGAATAATAATAATAATAATAATAATAATAATAATAATAATAATAATAATAATAATAATAATGTGTAACCATCCAGAGACAGTAAATAATATTAGTCACACTACATTTATTATATAAAATTAAAAGCAGAAATTCTTGGTGAAAATGTTTTGGCATGAGTAGTGCTGAATGATCTTTTATTAATATTTCCAGTAAATAAATAATAAAATAAGCAGTGAAACAATTTTGATTTAAAATATTATTAATATTTTATCAACTTTAATAAACTTGTGTCCACCAAATCAAAGTCAGGTGGTGTAACCAACATGGAAAAGAGCCCCTTAGAGGACAGGGTGGGATTTTGTTTTTCTGAAACAGTTTTGCATTCCCTCACAATATATTTTCCTAATTTTAACTATGATATTCATAGTAAAACCATAGCAATAATACAGGAAAATGAAAACTATGGTAATAAAAATTATAATGTTGTGGTTATTATGGTTGTACTACAAATACCATGGTTAGCCTACAACAGTCATGGTTACTAAAGTATTACTATAGAAAAATTATTTCCGCCAAAACTATGGTTACTACAGTCTACAATATTACTATAGTAAAACCATAGTTAAACAATGGTATTTGCATAGTACAACAATAATAACCATGATTTTTATTACCATAGTTTTCATTTATATATAAACTCAGCAAAAAAAAAAAAAAAAAAAAATGTCCTCTCACTTTCAACTGCTTTTATTTTCAGCAAACTTAACATTTGTAAATATTTGTATGAACATAAAAAGATTCAACAACTAAGACATAAACTGAACAAGTTTCACAGACATGTGAATAACAGAAATGGAATAATGTGTCCCTGAACAACGGGGGGGGGGGGGCAAAATCAAAAGTAACAGTCAGTATCTGGCCACCAGCTGCATTAAGTACTGCAGTGCATCTCCTCCTCATGGACTGCACCAGATTTGCCAGTTCTTGCTGTGAGATGTTACCCCACACTTCCACCAAGCCACTTGCAAGTTCCTGGACATTTCTGGGGGGAATGGCCCTAGCCCTCACCCTCCGATCCAACAGGTCCCAGACGTGCTCAATGGGATTGAGATCCGTGCTCTTCACTGGCCATAGCAGAACACTGACATTCCTGTCTTGCAGGAAATCATGCACAGAACGAGCAGTATGGCTGGTGACATTGTCATGCTGTAGGGTCATATCAGGATGAGCCTGCACGAAGGGTACCACATGAGGGAGGAGGATGTCTTCCCTGTAACGCACAATGCCGGTGGTGTCTGGAAAGGACCTGCCTTACAACAGGCCTACAAGTCCTCAGTCCAGCCTCTCTCAGCCTATTGCGGACAGTCTGAGCACTGATGGAGGGATTGTGTGTTCCTGGTGTAACTCGGGCAGTTGTTGTTGCCATCCTCTACCTGTCCCACAGGTGTGATATTCGGATGTACCGATCCTGTGCAGGTGTTGTTACACGTGGTCTGCCACTGCAAGGATGATCAGCTGTCCTTCCTGTCTCCCTGTAGCACTGTCTTAGGTGTCTCACAGTATGGACATTGCAATTTATTGCCCTGACCACATCCGCAGTCCTCATGCCTCCATGCATCATGTCTAAGTCACGTTCACGCAGATGAGCAGGGACCCTGGGCATCTTTCTTTTGGTATTTTTCAGAGTCAGTTGAAAGGTCTCTTTATTGTCCTAAGTTTTTATAACTGTGACCTTAATTGCCTACCGTCTGTAAGCTATTAGTGTCTTAACAACTGTTCCACAGGTGCATGGTCATTAATTGTTTATGGTTCATTGAACAAGCATGGAAAACATTGTTTAAACCTTTTACAATAAAGATCTGTAAAGTTATTTGGATTTTTACAAAATTATCTTTAAAATACAGTGTCCTGAAAAAGGGACGTTTCTTTTTTTTTTGCTGAGTTTATATAACTCTAGAAGAAACTTCGCCATCTTTTTGTCCTTCAGGTCACTGAAAACTATTCAAATTAAATAAATTGTTGATTACTGTACAAGGCCACTAAAGACCCATTTTGCAAGTCCATTACAACAAATCCATTCCTTTCTACTAAATGTCAAACAATTTTGCAGTGTTGCAGGGGTTTAGAAAGTTGCCATCTAATATTTTAGGAGAAAAAACATCTAATAGGTCTTTTGCCATTGGGGGCCTTTACCCCATTGTACCTATCATATAGAATCATGTTATTATACTTTTTTTACTAACATATTACCTGTTCAAAACTATAAAATAAATAAAATAAATACTGTGTGTGGGTGGGTGGGTGGGTGGGTGTGTTTGGGTGGTTTACGAGTAAAAAATTTTAGGTTACAAACTGGTAATTACAATGTTAATATACTATAAATGTGGTTTATGAGGACATTTCTAATGTCCTCATAATTCAAATCGCTTAAAAATCATACTAAACTATGTTTTTTTGAAAATGTAAAAAGGCAGAAAGCATTTTGTGAGGGTTTGGTTTACGGGTAGGGTTTGTGTGCACAAGTACGTAAGGAAAGTACGTAATTTGTTGGAAAGATGCAGTACCCGGTGAAGCAAGTGGGGAAGCTAGAAAACAGTATGGGCTAAATTTGATGGATAGTTTTACGCCAATTTTGATTGAATAGATTTACAAAAAACTATTAAAGCTGCATAACATCTAGAAAATCCTAAGGTGAAAGGTCACAACTGTTTTTTCCAATGCGGGTCAAAATTGACACATTAAGGCAACGGAAGGGACAATTAGTTTTAAATTGTTATTTCTTTTTAACAATTATATACAGAAATTAATTTTATTTTTATTAGACCCAAGCACTGAAAGTAGAGAGGCCCTGTTGTTCTTCTAAGGATTATATGAATAATGCATGCTCTGGAATTTTAAATACTCCTTCTAGGGTATTCATGTTACAGGTACCAAATGTGGGCGATATCATGCCAAGATATTTACAATGCTAAATTGCGAACAGATTTTTTATATATCAAACGGTGTTACCATGACGACAATTGGCACTTTTAACAGACTTTGAAATATCCCTCTTATTTTTACCCGAATTGCTTAATTTTTTTTTTTTAGAATAATGTCAAGACAGTGCAGATTTAAAATTCTGAAGGGATTCTTTATATCTTAAATAGTGTTGCCATGGCAATGTATTAAATGTCATTATTCCTTTTATATGTATATTCACGTTTTTGAGGTACTTGGCATGTTTGAATTTTCATGATATTTTGCACACACATCAGAGTTCTCAGCCATTAGGCCTGGGAACAATTTAACACATGGGAGTGGCTGGGGAGCTCTGTAGCTCCACCTTTAGACAAAGGTCTATTCTTCAACAGTCACCAAACTTGCTACATATATTGATCTCATCATGCTGGACAACTTTCAGAATTACAGTCATTAGCTTCGCCCAACAGGAAGTCAGCCATTTTGAATTGAAAGTGCATTTTTTGAAAATTGCAGGCCCTGAACTTTTGAATACTCCTCCTAGGATTCATGTGACTGTCACCAAATTTAGGCAAACTTATGCCAAGACACTGAAGATGCTAAATTGTGAACTGATTTTTTAGACTTTGAATGGTATTGCTATGGTGAAGCAATACATTTATGGCGAAAAATTTGAAACAGGAAGTGCCTTATATCTTCTGTGTGCATTGTGTGATTTATTTGAAAATTCAGCTATATGTTTTGTAATGAGGGCTGATCACGTTGAAGCAGCTATTATGGGTCACGGTCATAGCACCAGCAACTGGCAGCAGGAAGTATGGCACTTTGATATAGCCCTCTTATGTTTATATGAATTGCTTCAAAATTCTTTAGAAAAATGTCCAGACACTGCTGATGTAAAATTGTAAAGGAATATTTGATATCTTAAATACTGTTGCCATGGCAACTCATTAATTGTTATAATTCCTTTCTTCATATATTTGGGTGTTTTTGAGGCACTTTGCATGCTTAAAATTTCATGAAATTTTGCAAACACATCAGAGTTGTTGGCCATTAGGTCTGAGCAAAAGTTCACGCATGGGCGAAAATTGGTACATATATCATTCTCATCAAGCTGGACAACTTTCATAATTATAGTCATTAGGTCCACCCAACAGGAAGTCGTCCAATTTGGATTTTTTTAATATTGCAGTCTCTGAACTTTTAAATACTCCTCCATGGTGATTTATGAGACTGTCACCATATTTAGACAACATTATGCCAAGACACTGAAGATGCTAAATTGCTAACATATTTTGATATATTGTACGTGTTGCCATGGTGAGGCATTAAATTAATGGTGAAAAATTGGAAACAGGAAGTTTCATATCTTCTGTGTGCAATGTGTGATTTAGATCAAAATTGAGATGTATGTTTAGTCTTGGGGGCTAATCACATGGATTTGTCTATTTTGGGTCACGGTCATAGCGCCACCACCTGGCAGCAGGAAGTGTGGCTCTTACAACAGACTTTAAAATAGTCCTCTTATATTTACTCAAATTGTTTCAAAATTGTTTTGAATAATGTAAAATGCCAAATGCATGTGTCCACCTTGCATTGTTTTCTGAAAGACACAGGGTGGAAATAAACCCATGGTGCTTGGGCCTGTCATCAGTGCTTGCAGCTAGATTATTGTTTGTTTTTATAGTTTTGTTTTGAAAGTCGCAACGTTTGGTTACCAAAAACTGTGTGGTATTTATAACCAGTTCTTTACTTGTCCGAGACGAGGGTCTAAAAATCTACACAATTTTTTGTAGAAAATATTTTAAATGGTATTCACATTTTTTTTTAACCCAACATGAACAAAAAGATTACACTTAAACATACTTGACACATTTTGAACTAGATTTTTAAAAGATTTATCATTTTTATCACCTCGGAAAACCTTTGTCTATGACCCTTTTCCTAAAATGTGTATCCATAAAAAATATTGTTAACGTCCAACAGTATATTACTGAAACATTCTTTGTGGATAATACGGACAATGTAGACTTACAGTTTCAATTCCAAGGCCATGTAGCATATATAGAACATCTTCTGTAGAAACATTGCCAGATGCTCCCTTGGCATACAGGCAGCCTCTCAGGCCTGCAACTGAGGAGTTGACCACAGAAACCCCCATCTGCCAAAATACAAGTGTAAAAGGCCCATTAATATCAACCTAAGAGACTAGGGGGTATAAAACCCGAGAACAATGGCATCATTATTTGAAGGCATTCTGTGCCATTTTTGTGTTACTCTGTTTCCCGGATATTGGCATATACAGAACATCTGGTACATTACAGAGCACCTGTACCTTCTGTTCGACTGCATTTTTCTTGGAAGTCCCATCTAACCAGAGATTATTTGAACCAGGATATGATGATAATGTAATTCTACCCAGAGTATTATTGGCATATAAAAGAAAACATGAGGGTAAATGAGCAGATTCATTTTAATGTAAGAAATGTGTTTGTTCAAGGTTGAATGTGATCCCTCATTGCATGGGATAACACAAAACATCAAGAACAGTTGTACATGACCTTTGGTGGGACTGCACTACATTTACTAAAACCAGATTTACTAATGTGAAAGATAATCGGTTTTGGCAAATGGGAGATTTGAACTTGAGGCGACATAATAATTCAGTGGTAATCACACAAAGGCACTCTGGTTTAACCTTGAATACAATGCCCCAGTCTTCTTGTGGTCCTGAAAAAATAAGGCTCACACATATGAAAAAATAATCACCTGTAAATGCTCCTCTTGTCTCTGAACTTTCTCAGAGTCAGTTTGGATTGTACAATGTCCATAATCAGAAAAATTGTAGAAATTCAACAGGATGTGGGAATAAAGGCATTTTTACAGCAGACCACAAGTGTCTGGCCTCCATATGAGAATTAATGATGAGTTTTGGGCCAGTCTTGCACATCTGCACTTTTGTTAGAGCTCTAAACCAAACAGAAAATGTTGCTCAGCAAAGGATTAGATATAGGCTCTTCTTGAATTAACTCTGCCAAACTGCTGATATGAGTCCCTGAGTTTATAAAACATCAGTTAGATGTAGGCTGTCTCCAGAACTGAAGGCAGCTGACTTGCTGCCCAGGCAGTCAAATACTTAAAAGGCAGCATTTTAGTATGGGCTCCACTTAACACCTTAAACTCTGTGGTGCCTTGGACACACAAAAAGTCATATGTGAAACCATTTGAAAGTTTGAATCTGAACTTTTCACAGATTTCCGTCACTTCTGTTACATAAAATAACAATATTGCAAATTAGCGACACCTTGTGGTAATGATATAGAAGTATGGATATAACTATAAAAGTTCAAATAGCAATAAAATAGACATTTCATTTATCAAATGAAAGCTCTCGTTCTCAGGAATGTGAAAATGCAGTTTTGTTGCCATAAAACACAGTTAAGAATGATCATCAAAAGAATCATGAATGTGAAATGCTATTTCTGTAAGACAACAAAGACTTCTCATATCTGCTTCAATCACTGCTTCTTTAAGCCCCACATAGCCAGAATGTACTCTGTATCAGCTCTTATCTTAGGCTGTTTTCTTCAAAATGAACCATTTTCTACTCGTCTGTGAGCTTGCTTGTTTAAATAATTCAATGTTGTGTCCCAGATGTCCAGAATGAAAAATGCAGTCGAGCAGAAAATGCAGGATAAACAAATAATTGGCAAAATATGTTCCAGACTACCTATTTCAGCTTTCCAATGACACCTAGATGAAGATTTTAGTCCACTCAGAAGCCGATTTATTTAATGAAACAGTGGGGAAGGTGTGTGACATCACAAAATAGACTGAATGCCTGTGGACGAGCACATGGTGTGTGCTCAGATGTGTTAAAGTACCACCTGCATTTCACATCTGTATATTGTGATGGGAGGTGATAAAGAAAATTTTTGTTTTCCTAGTACTTGCTGCTATATAGTGGAACTAACTAACAAAGAGTAGCAGTTAATGATATCAATGCTACTAACCTTGGGTTATCCCTTCATGTCATCTACCCACTCAGGTGAGGCACTTTTAAAAGACGGTCATTGTGACTTGTGAAAGTATCAGTACTTGAAGTCACATTTAAAAAACAAAACAAAAAAAAAAATTTTTAAACAACACATTATGCCCTAAAACAGCAACATTATTACACAGGGAAAATGTTGTTACCGTGAGTTCCAGCACCCTAGGATCAGACACATTATACCGACAAGCACCATCTCCCTTCAGACATTTTCTTTTTGCATTGGCTCTAGCAGGGTTACCTTCCCTTCTTTTGCGACCGGAAGCACGTTGTGTCAGCAGCATGGGACACCCAGGTTCTGATCCTGCATTGAAATCAGGAAAGTATTGCGTTCGCTTAATCAATGATGGGCGTGATTCAGAGGTTACATTGTTCCTCCTAACATTAGATTTTTACTCCACTGATGGTTAGGTTTAGGTTTGGGGTGTGGGTTGAGGTGTTCAGTTTATAAACTATGCATTAATCTTCACTCTTTTACATCCCATACAGCTGAAAACAGCTCACTTTTGGCTCCCCTTCGTGGACATTACATTAAAATAGAGCTCACACATGCCCATACGGCCAAAAACACTTACTGCTTTGGCCACTAGGGCAGTGTTTCGGCCTAGCTCTCTAATCAAATGTGCCAAATGACTTAACACATCAGGTTGGACGTCAGTGGCATTTGATCACAAGACAAGCAGGAACCAATGATGTTTGATTTAATAGACGTCAGACCTGATGTAATGCATCACACAATGCCATGTGGGATTAGATAGCTTTAGCGGATTGCATGATTATCAGCAAATAAAAACCTACAATTTTGTTTGTTTGTCTTTCACAAAAGTTATCTTATACTTTAGCTTAAGAAAACTCGGAATATGATGGATGTCGTGTTGATTACTTGTATGGTGACTTTTTGTAATTTAGTGCTTGACAACACCCATTTTTGGGTGAACTATTCCTTTAAATCAATAGACAGTCTTTTCCCATCAGAAGTTATGACTTGCTGGTTGTTGGCAGGTGTGGAAAATGAGTGTGTGCGATATGTATTGAAGAGTCTCTAGGCTTGCAGGCAATCTGGGTACTCAGAAGAACTTCTGAAAGTTACAAATGAGAAAGCCAAGCATCTATCTCCCTGCCTCTCTCTCTCTCTCTCTCTCTCACTCTCCTTTTAGAAGCATTGCAGATTAAGGTATTACAATGTTTTCCATATGTCCTCTCGACTGTCATGAGAATTTTAAAGACATTTTCCAGCTTCTCAGGCAAAGCCAGATGTCCGGAGATTGGGAAGGGGGGTGGGGGTGGGGGGGTGGGGCGGCGGAATACAATAGAGGAGTGAAATTAACGCTTGTATCCTGCTTTTGACCTCAGCGTATCATCAGTGAATATCAATAAGAAGCTGAATTCTGGACCCTGCAAATCTTTTGGGCATGGCACGCTGACCAAAAAATAATAATAAAAGCAGTTTTCCTTTGCTGAAAAATGCCTCTCATTTCAAGCATTTCTCAGCGTCCAGGCCCTATTTTCATAGTTGGGCTGTCTGAGTTGCTTGTAATTGTTGTTTTTGTTGGCGAGACGTAAGGGACCCATGTCGCTTTGCACTGAACTTCAGATTTCCAGACCTGGGCTTGAAGTTTTGCGTCAGTGCAGGATATTGTTCAGTGCAGGATATTGTACAGCGCAGACGCTTTGTTGCATAAACATGGAGTGGTAATTTGCTACATCACCAGTCCTTTTCGCATCTATCTGCTGTGAGAAGCCAGAAGGCTTGAGGCTGGACATTACTGAAATCAACGAAAGGCGAGAGCACAAGGGACTCTTCCCTGATTTACTGACTCTTAATATTGAGCAAGGACATGAGGCTTAGCAATCGGTGGTCAAGAACTCTAAATTGCAGCAGTTTAATTAGCTTAACTTGGCTTAAGAACCAGATGTGGTCTTAAAACCACAGATTGTGCAGTTGGTCCAATAGAGCCTTGTGTTAGAGCTTTTGTAGAGCCTTAAGTTGTGCCATTTTTTGCACCCATAAACCTGCATATTATTTACTAACCACCAGTGTTTTCAGAGCTGACACTGAAAGGAATGCCTCCTTTCTAGCTATATATTTATATGTATTCTTACGTAAAGTTTGGTTCTAGCAAACATACATTTGCATAGTTGCCAAACTTAAAATATTGACCTATTGACAGCATCTAATACGTAATAATTGTATGTATTAACACCTTTAGAAACATACAAATGTTTACGTATGCTAATTGAATTGATGAATATTGAATTGATGGAATGAATAAATTTATTTCATTGCATTTATAGTCGATGAGATTAGTTCAGTGGTAAATGCCATCCCATTTATTGAATGCAGATGATGCATTTACCTAATACGGCATTATATTGGTTTATTTCAGTACTGTGTGATTTCTGCTGCCCTATTCAATGTTTTAAAGGATTTTATTACACAGCTCTTTGGAGTACTCGATTCTGATTGGTCAGTGGTGCCATACAGTGGTCTGTTATTTCTTAGTAACAAACGAACCTTCACGTATCAGACCGTACATCCAGGTATTTGCAAGCTATCTTTCCTGCTTCTTGGATCACTGTGCATTCTCTACAAGTAAGCTAATAAAATAATTTTAACTCAATGTTTCATGTCCATTTATTTATTTATTTGGCAAGTACAGTAGTCTTGTAATAAGATGCACAATGAGCAGTAAGACATTCATTAATTGCAAAATAAACACCAACAGTACTCTGACGCAAACCGGAGGTGGATTTCAGCTGTTCAGCAATTTATTTCATCTCACATAATTACATAATTTCAACGCAAATCAATGTTTCATGTCCATTTATTTGTTTATTTGGCAAGTAGTCTTGTAATAGGCTGGATAATGTGGAGTCAGATGGTCATTTCCGCAAAATAAACCCCTTCAGGGTGATACAAGACCTCTCCACTTTGCACCGGGATCCTGATCACCCTGTCAGGGTTTATTTTGCAATAACAACTGATTGTATAGTATCCCTTACATAACATGTTAACCAAGACTAAAATGTAAAATATTAAAAATGAATAACATTCTGTAATCGTTTAATCATTCATAAAGCATTTCATTTTTATTTTATTTGCCATGGGACACAGGTTTTCAGTATATGCTAAAAAAAAAGAAAAAGAAAAAAAAAGCACTATCAAACAATCATAAAAGTAATCCATATTATTTGTTCACTTCAATCCAAATCTTCAGATAATTTTGTGTGAGTAATAGGCCCAAATTCAAGCCTTTTATTTAACAATCTCCGTCTCCATCCACCATAGCGCCCGCCATAACTGTCAACCCATATTGATTCAAATATTGTCACCTCAAGAAGCATTACAGCAGAGATTTTACAGCAGAATGAATGCTCATATAAATATATAATTACATTGTTACTAGTAAAAATAGTACTTGTTTATAACTGTAAATTTATTTTAATATTTTACATTTAGTATTTCAGATATCTGGATTTCAAATTTCATTACATTGAAGAGTAATTGAGGATATCTTAAAAGGCTTTCTTACTAGTTATAATCATTACTGATATCTGAAACTGACATTTTTACTAGTTGTAATTCAGTTGTTGATATCAGGAATGGACTAGTAACAATGTAATTATTGATATATAAATGATTATTTTACTAGTAAGAAGTACATTGCTGATGACTGCATTTTGAGTTTCATCTTTATAAAAAATGAATTATAGGTATCTGTAAATGCGTTTTTAACTGTGTGAATAAAAGATCATTGTGAAATTCTATAAGTGAAATGCAGTTACTAATATCAAACATTATTTACTAAAACTTTTAATTCCAAAAATGTGTATTTCTGTGAGCAATTACATAATTTTTATTTGAATTGTTTTAGCAAGTGCAAATTTGATTACTGATATCAAACATTAGCATTTACACTAATAGTAATTCCATTGATGACAACAAAACATTTAACCAGTGTAACTTTATTATAGATACCTATAAATTATATCCTACACATGATAATATGTCAAAAGGGCTTGCGATAATCCCGCAACATTGGGATGTGCATTGTACAAATTGGGTTCAGCAAAAACTTTTGGGGTGTTTTCCATTACCTGATTTGCTGAATTTATTTAGTGAATTGGGTGCTAAAACAATGCAGACACTGTGCAAGTAAACCACACTAAATAAGATGAATTTGAGGGGGAGATTGAAATTCAGCAGGAACCCTGACCATCTCAGTTGATGGGTTCTTGCAAGTATGAATAGGAAGTTTGACAGGTAGAATGGAGAATGGAATCTGTTTTCTGTGAAACACAGTTAATTTTGACATTTCCACAAGAGATTATGTTTGAGGGAAACACCGCATGCTGACAGCTTTCCGATTTGGGACAGGGCTTCCATGCAATAAATAAATAAAACTGTCTCTAGGAAGCCAAGCCACAGCTTTTGTGATCTGTAGAAAGACAAAATAGAAAATAAATGACTTATTTTAAAGTAAAGATGGAAATTATATTTCATAGGACACGACGGCATGAATGCTCTCTATGGTTTGGAAGCACGCTTTAAATGCCAAGGTAAAGAATTTACCACCTGAATACATGTGACTCATGTAAACACCTCTGTCGTGTGGATGTGTGGTTATGGGTAAGGATGACAATAGTTCCTTTGTATGGTATGCTAGTGCATAACATAGCGAACATACTGTATATATCCATAAAATGCATTTATATTCTGTAGACACATTAATGTCATAAAAATTCAAAAAACGTTGACCACTTTCATATTACAGCTTTTTAGTAATCCCTTTTTGACTAAACCACTACAATGCCTGTAAAGCAAAGCTGTCTGACCCTTTTTTCTAAACAATGTTTTTAATTGTCCATAGCCATGTGGCCCCTAACTGACCAACTCATTATTGGTCTGTGATGACCTTGCTCTAGGGAGCACAGACATGCCCTCAGGTCTGCGGGGGAAGAAGCAACCTTTCACATTCTCGAAAATGACCTCTCAGTTGACCTCTTGCTCTGAACCACAGGTTCTATCAAACACATTTGTGTTCAGAGAGCTGAGTTTGATGACAGTTGGCCTAATTGTCTGAGCCAGAGGAAAAGCACAGCTATATGATGTGATAACTGAATAAAAGCATGGAAACTTCTCTTAAGATCTAACTATGTACAGTTGTACGTTCAGCATATTTAAAGGACTAGTTAACCCAGAAATAAAACAATCTGTCATCATATAGTCACTCCCATGTGGTTCCAAACCCATTTGACTTTCTTTCTTCAACGCAACACTGAAAGTTAATTTTTGAAAAAAAAAAAAAAAAAAAAATCTTGCCTGCTTTTATTTCCCATAAAATACACTGAAAAACGGTGAAGCTCCAAAATTACAAAAAAAGCACTATATTTCAGTCTATTGCTCACACAAAGCTATCATATTCTTCAGAAGACTTGAAACTTGGTGTACAATAGATATAGGGTACATTTTATGAAACTTTTACCATGCTTTATTGTCGTCTTGGAGCTTGACAGCACTCGCCCCCATTCATTTTCATTATATGAAAAAAAAAAAAACGGCCTGGATATTCTTAAAAAATTCAACTTTTGCATTCCACGAAAGAAAGAAAGTCACCGAGGGTTTGTGACAGTGATGACAGAATTTAAATCAATACTGTCTTGATTTTGTGCTAAAGTGCATTATTAGCATCTTAAATGCAAGTCAGAGAGGATGGACACAAAGTTGTGTAACAGATTTCAGAATACCGAAAGGAACCAGGTAATATCAGTTTGCAAAAAGTCTAGACTTTATTTGAATCACTTGCATGACTTACTTTAGTAAATCAGCCCAGCTTAAAAATACTTGAACCAGCCTAAAGTGGTTTGCTGGTTTTAGCTGTCCATCATGCTGCTTTCTAGAGGGGTTTTGGGCACTTGTCAATTTACCAGGCTGGGAGAGGAGTTAAATCAGTTAAAAAAACAGCTTGGTCATGGTGCAAAACCATCTTTAACCAGCCAAGATCAGCAATCCACCTTCGGATGGTGTTTTTAGCAGTGAGATTATCAGATTATATGTTTTATAATTTGATTTATATGCATATGTTATACCTTGCTGCTAGATGTTATTCCTAGAATGATCGTGCATCTGATTTGTTTCCGATCTGTGGTATTATGCTTCCTGTCGAGATGACAACAGACTAGCTTTTACACTAAAAAGTGGCTACATTGCCTTTTTTGAGATACAGTGCATTCATAAAGTATTCAGACCCCTTCATTTTTTTTTATTTATTTTTTTTCTTCACATTTTGTTATGTTGCAGCCTTATGCTAAAATGATTTAAATTAATTTTTTTCACATCAATCTACACTCCATACCCCATAATGACAAAGCAAAAAACAGATTTTTGATAACTTTGCAAATTTATCAAAAAGAAAAAACTGAAATATCACATTGGCATACTGTAAGTATTCAGACCCTTAACCCTTAATTAATAATTGAAGCACCTTTGGCAGCGATTACAGCCTCAAGTCTTTTTGGGTATGATGCAAAAAGCTTTGCACACCTGGATTTGGGGATTTTCAGCCATTCTTCTCTGCAAATCCTCTCAAGCTCTATCAGGTTGGATGGGGACCTTCGGTGGACAGCCATTTTCAGGTCTCTCCAGAGATGTTCAATTGGGTTCAAGTCCAGGCTCTGGCTGGGCCACTCAAGGACATTCACTGAGTTGTCCCTAAGCCACTCTTGCATTGTCTTGGCTGTGTGCTTAGGGTCATTGTCCTGTTGGAAGGTGAACCTTTGGCCCAGTCTGAGGTCCTGAGCGCTCTGGACCAGGTTTTCATTAAGGATATCTCTGTATTTTGCTGCGTTCAGCTTTTCTTCAACCCCGACCAGTCCCCCAGTCCCTGCCGCTGAAAAACACTCCAGAGCATGAGTCTTTCACCACCGTGCTTCACCGTTGGGATGGTATTGCACAGATGATGAGCAGTGCCTGGTTTCCTCCAGACAGTACACTTGGAATTGAGACCAAGCAATTCAGTCTTCGTTTCATCAGACCAGAGAATCTTGTTCCTCACAGTCTGAGAGTCCTTTAGGTGCTTTTTTGCAAATTCCAACCGGACTTTCATGTGTCTTGCACTGATTGCCCCAAAAGCGGGGTGGAGTGTTGCAGTGATGGTTGTCCTTCTGCAAGTTTCTCCCATCTCCACACATGATCTCTGGAGCTGGAGATGTGAAAAAAAAAAAAAAATAACATTTTAGCATAAGGCTGCAAATGCATCTTCATGCTCATTCAAAGCATATATCATATAATAAAGCCTGATGACCATTCTGAACTTCATGTGCATGGGTTTTTAATGTTGGCAACTTCTTAGCCCTTATGTTGTGTGACAGTTTTTTTTTTTTTTCCTTACAATTTATTCTTACATTTTTATTTATTTTATTATTATTATTATTTTACTTAATCCAATTGGAATAAAATTCCTTGATTTTGTTCACATATGGTATCTGAAAACAGATATTATATTTTATTGGTTTTATATCACTTTGTCACACTTGTTTTGTTCCTGGTCAAAAATGGCCACCCATTGGAAATGAATGGATTAGACTACAAAATACAGAAATATGAAGTGTTCAGGAGAATTCCAATCCTTTAGATGAGCACATATGTGGACAAACACACAAAGTCCTTGGATATGTACACACACACACACAAATAAACACACACATTGTGTGTTGAGCACCCTCTTGTGCATAGTCTTTCCATGTACACTCTTTGAGGAATATTTCAAGATCTACTTACCATACTATGTTGTGTTTGGGCTCATTTGAATAAGGATAGTCTGCTGTAAGTTACAATATGTAATTGTCTATGTTATATGTATGTTTCAGGAATTAATAAGGAAAAATGTGACAAAATGCCACTTCTGTTGGCTTTATTATATTTATGTGCGTCAGTGGGAAACAAATTTGCTCATTGCACTCTACTAATTGAGAATTTTTTAACAGGAACACAAAATATGTTTGCACAAAACGAACACAACACAGGGTTTAGATAAATAGTTCACCCTAAAATTACAGTTCTCTCACCATTTACTCACCCTCATGCCATCCCAAATGTGTATGACTTTCTTTCTTCTGCAGAACAAAAATTACGATTTTTAGAAGAATATTTCAGCTCTGTTGGTCCTCACAATTCAAGTGAATTGTGACCAGAAATCAGAAGGTCCAAAAAGCATAAAAAGGCTGCATAAAAGTAATCCATAAGACTCCAGTGGTTTTCAGAAGTGATATGATAGGTGTGATTTAAGTCTTTTTTTTTCTTTTTTTTTTTACTGAAAATCTACACTTTCATGTTCAGACTTTCACTTCAGCATTCAGCCACCTACTAGTTTATTTTTTTATCCCCTTTTCTCCCAATTTGGAATGCCCATTTCCCCCTACTTAGTAGGTCCTCGTGGTGGCGTGGTTACTCACCTCAATCCGGGTGGTGGAGGACAAGTCTCAGTTGCCTCCGCTTCTGAGACTGTCAGTCCGTGCATCTTATCACGTGGCTCGTTGTGCATGACACCGCAGAGACTCTGCATATGGAGGCTCATGCTACTCTTTGTTATCCACGCACTACTTACCATGCGCCCCATTGAGAGCGAGAATTACTAATCGCGACCACAAGGAGGTTACCCCATGTGACTCTACCCTCCCTAGAAACCAGGACAATTTGGTTGCTTAGGAGACCTGGCTGGAGTCACTCAGCACACCCTGGATTTGAACTCGTGACTCCAGGGGTGGTAGTCAGTATCAATACTCACTGAGCTACCCAGGCCCAGATCTCCTGCTTATTAACCCTTGTGTAAACTTCGTTACGGGTGCATTCGTGTTACCTTTGACCCCAAACAATAACCGTGTAATTTTGTACCATAATCATGGATTTTTTTTTAAACAAATGCAATAACACTAACTAACTTAAAACTCTTAAATTGTGCAGTTTGCTTAAGTTGTGTCTATTTACCTCTAAATGTGTAAATGACACCATTAATTTTCATATAAAAAAAGAAAATTTTATGTTACATTCACTTTGGTGAAGATCTGCATTTCTAAATTTTTTTCAAGGAGAAAATATGAAAAAGATGTAATGCATTGGGGCAGATTGCTGCTATCTGCTGGAAAAAAAGAAATAAAAATAATTAAAATGACATGAAATTATAACATATAACCAGCAGATGGCTGCAGAGGTCCACTCATTTGCTTGGTTGTAGCAAACTGATTCTTTTAGATATTAGCACAAAATTTTGCATTTGGATATATATTTAGACATTACCAAAGACAAAAATATTTTTTCAAAGTTTTGCATTTTTTGCAAACCATGGTGTTACAAAGAGAAGACTTAAGAGTAAGATTTTTGTTACCTATCATTTATTTCAAACATCCTAATTCAATAAATCAATAGAATAAATTAATAAAAAATGTCAATGAAACCAACAGCGATAAACAGAAATTAAAAGGAATGAAGTGTGATATTTCATTTTGTGTACAAGTATAATACTTACAATAAACATTTTGCATTGGCAAACAGCTCTCACCCATAAGTGTAAACTTTCTCACAGTGTCTAAAACACAGTCTTTGATCTGTCTGTGTGTGTGTGTGTGTGTGTGTGTGTGTGTGTGTGTGTGTGTGTGTGTGCGTGTGCGTGTGTGTGCGCGCATGTGTGTGAGCATGCTTGGTGTGTGCCAAGTATTATTGTCTCACCATTTCATTTCTCTCTGTGTGTGTGTGTGTGTGTGTGTGTGTGTGTGTGTGTGTGTGCTTGTTTGTATGTGTGTGTGCGTGCGTTTTCTCAGTTTTGGATGTGTTATGTCCTCACCCCTTCATTTCTGTGTGTGTTCTGCATTGTGGCTGATTTTATTTGACAAGTTCTATAAAAAAAAAAAAAAAAATGCTCTCTTTGATAGTATCATCTTTTCATTCCTGTGTGTAATTGTGGGTGGGTGTGGGTGAGCATGTGTGTTTCGCACTGTGGATGTGTTATAGTATCACCCCTTCATTTCTGTCTGTGTGTGTTCTGCATTGTGGTTGATTTCTTGATTGTATTTGACAAAAAAAAAACAAACAAAAAAAATCCTCGGTTTTATCATCTCATTAGTTCATTTCCTATGTGGGGTCAAATTTGACCCCAAAGGAAACAAGAGTGAGTTTTTTTGGCACACCACCACACTACCAGAATCCAGCCCAATTTATTTGTTTGTGTATAGATAGAAAATGTAGTAAAAGTCACCAAACCTCATGCCACTGAGATGAAGGAAACCATGTTTTTTTTAAAGAAGCAAAGTTCAAAAGGGGTCATTTTTGACCCCAAGTGTACACAAGGGTTAATCAAAATTCCTCTATTGCTGTCGTCAATCAAAATCAAATTCTGCTGCTGCAGCAGCTTATTATTGCTAAATATTTTGAGGTTATCGCAACTGCTACTCTAATTACAATCATGTTTTCCCATACTTCCTTACTAGAGCAGACCTTTTAGCGTGAGCTCGCTGCTGCAGCAGCAACAGCTCTGGGTTACTTACCCATGCTACAGCTCCCTATGGATGCACACAACTCTTGTCCTGTTAATTTTCCTTAAGCAGATGCGAGCTCGAACTCCGCAAGTGGCGGGACACGTCTCTACTCGTTCATTCAGCACATGTCTTCATCTCCTCGCAGCCTTGAGATTATGTCGCCATGCAGATCCGACAATCATGCAACTTTCAAACATGCAAACTCCTTCTGCAAGGTCTTTTCAAACGTATAAATCTATGGACTTGTATAACATTTCTCTCCTAACTTTTCATAACGTTTCATAATGTATCTTCTCCCAAAGCCCAGGACAGATGCTTCACCCAAGGTGAATTAAATCCATCTCATTTTAATCTCACAGACAAGTCATCTTTATTTCTGCTTGCCATGTTGTTGTTTTTTTTTTGTACTAGTCAAGCACAGATAGACTCTTAAGAGGCTTGACTATAGAACCTAATTACTTACTGTATGATTACTTAAAGTGACTCTTCATTAGATTTGGATGCATGATTTGGCTTTGTATTTCACTTTTCTACCTCGGAGGGAATGAGACGTTGTGTTGATGTAGTGACACTAGGGGTCACTCTTGGGAGCCCGAGACACCTCTGGTCTTTGATAAAAGGCCAATGAAAATTGGCGAGTAGTATTTGCATACCACTCCCCCGGACATACGGGTATAAAAGGAGCTGGTATGCAACCACTCATTCAAGTTTTGCGCTGAGGAGCCGAGACAAGGTCCCGGCAATTTCAGCGGGTAGTTCAGTGTTGTGGCGGGAGGGACACAAAATCTCGTTCCCTCCATCAGGGTACGGAGGTTACGCAAGTAACCAGGACGTTCCCTATCTGTCACTCACTCGACGTTGTGTCAATGTAGTGACACTAGGGGTCCCTCTACGAAACGCCTCAACTGGCTGAACTGTGTTACGTGAACTGGCGGTGTGTGACAGGCAGACCACTGTGTGCCTCGTAGCCAGTGCACCAGGCCAACACGTAACTTCCCCCAACACTGTTATGAGTGTTGAACGGACAAGTCAACTACCCAAAAGATAGAGACGGGCTAGTCCAGTCGTGGCCTCTTATCCCCTTCCGGTTCCACCCAGAGATTTTAGAACCTCACAAAGGTGTTGGGTGTTGCCCAGCCCGCTGCTCTGCAAATGTCTGTTAGAGAGGCGCCACTGGTCTAGGCCCAGGAGGCCGCTACACCCCTGGTAGAATGGGCCCTTAGCCCTACTGGGGTGGCACATCCTGGACGTGATATGCCATTGTTATGGCATCAATGAGCCAGTGGGCGATCTTCTGCTTGGAGACAGCGCTTCCTTTCCGCTGTCCACCAAAGCAGACAAAGAGCTGCTCAAAGACTCTAAAGCTCTGTGTGCGATCCAAATAGATGCGTAAAGCACGCACTGGAGCGGCTACACACACCTTCAAGGTGGAGGGGAAAAGCCGCCCTTCCAACCTCTCCTGCAGGAAGGAAAGCACCGATCCGACTGCGCATCTCTGGGGGTCTTCAAGTCAGGAAGAACACCACTTAGCGAACAGACGCCACTTAAAGGCATACAGGCACCTCGTAGAGGGGGCCCTAGCCTGAGTGATCGTGTCTACCACCGGGGGAGCAAGGAGCGTGAGGTCCGAGAACCACATCTGGGTGGGCCAGTATGGTGCTACCAGGATGACCTGCTCCTCGTCCTCCCTGACCTTGCACAGGGTCTGTGCAAGTAGGCTCACTGGGGGAAACACATATTTGTGAAGTCCAGGGGGCCAGCTGTGTGCTTGCGCGTCTATACCGAGAGGTCAGGGCATACCAGAGCGGGCAGTGGGAGGATTCTTGGGAGGCGAACAGGAGGATTTCTGTGCCTGCCCGAATCGACTCCAGATCAGTCAGATGGAGTCTCCACTCTCCCCTGAGGGTAACCTGCCATGACAGCGCGTCCGCTGCAGTGTTGAGGTCGCCCGGGACACGAGTGGCTCGCAGCGACTTGAGGTGCTGCTGACTCCAGAGGAGGAGATGGCGGGCGAGTTGTGACATACAACTGGAGTGCAGACCGCCTTGACGGTTGACATATGCTACCGTTGCCGTATTGTCTGTCCGAACTAACACGTGCTTGCCCTGGATCAATGGCCGGAACAGGCCATTTGGGTGAGCAGAATTGCCAGCAACTCGAGGCAGTTGATGTGCCAATGCAGCCGTGGGCGCATCCATAAGCCGGCTGCTGCGTGCCCGTTGCATACAGCGCCCCAGCCCGTATTGGAGGCGTCTGTCGTAACCACGATGCGCCTGGAGACCTGCTCTAGGGGAACACCTGCCCGTAGAAACATGAGGTCGGTCCAAGGGCTGAAGAGGCGGTGACAGATCGGCGTGATGGCCACACGATGTAGCAAATCAAATAGACACAACAGAAAATGCAAAATCAAACCACATGAAATCACAACTTTTTCCCCCGAACATTAATCCCCCCATCCGACACAAACAAGCACCCCAGTGGTCAAAAGCCAATTGACAAAGACACATAAATAGACAATAAAACAGCAGAAAATATTTAGAAACATAAAAAAAACAAACACACTCTCTCTCTGTGTCCCTTTCCGAGAGCCTTCCAAAAAGGCTAAATAGCTGCCCCATTTCCTGATGTACATATCCAGGTTGCCTAGCCTTCTATATGCCATCTCCTCAAATGCAGCCACCCTGCCCAACTCAGCGAACCACTCACGAAATGAGGGCGCATCAGTCGACTTCCATCCCCTGAAGATTACCTGCCTGCCAATCATCACGCGGTCAGGACCCATATATCCATCACCCATATTCAGGACCACTCCATCACCCAAAATACACAGTCTGGGGCAAAATTAAAATTGAGTGTCCACTACGTCACACATAAAGCTCTGAACCCTCAACCAAAATTCTTGGATCTTAACAGATACCCAAAAAACATGGATTGTGTCCCCGTCTTCTGATTGGCATCGCCAGCAGGTAGGTGTGTCTTTAAGACCAAGCCTATACAATCTAGAGGGGGTCCAATAGAATTTATGCAAAATCTTAAATTGCATCAGACGCACCCTTGCATCTCTAGATGCAGGCTTGACATTTTATAGCATCTTAGCCCACACTTCCTCCTCCAATACCAAGTTTAAATCTTTCTCCCATAACCTCTTGAAAGAAGTTGAAGCTCCGTCCCCCAGACTCTGAATTAACAGAGAGTAATACACTGATGCCTCATGACATTTTCCAAAATCAGTAATCACCATTCCGAGAGTATCTGCTGCTTTAAGGGGGTGTATGCTACCCTCAAAAATAGTACAGAGCAGGTGTTGCTGCTGTAAATACCTAAAGAACTGAGATCTGGGAATCCTAAAATGTTGAACCATATTTTCAAAGATCTCAACCACTCTGACCAGCAGAAAGGGGACTTATTAATTCGTAATTTTGAGTTCAGCCATAAGCTCGAGGCAACATTTAAATAAATGTCTGAATTAAACACTCTGGACAATTTTGTCCATACCATGTGCAAATGCAAGATAATGGGGTGTTACTTAACTTCTCTGGTTAGTTTAATAGAAAGGCTTTGCAATGGCAAAATAGAGGCAAGAACTTCCTGTTCGATACAAAACCAGGGAGGGGCTCTCTCAGGTTGAAGCAACCAATGAGCCAAATGTCTGAGACTGAATGCATAATAATAAAACAAAATCTTGGGTAGGCCTAGCCCACCATTGTCAATCGGCCTATGTAATTTATTGAAATGTAATCTGGGACACTTACCATTCCAAATGAAGGACTTCGCTATACTATCAAATTGCTTGAAATAAGAGCAATTTGATCATCAGTGTTAGGTGCGTAAATATTAGCCAAAATCAACCTTTGCCCCTGAATTTCTGCTAAAACAATAATGACTCTTCCTAATTTATCTTTAATCTGTTTGAGACATTTGAATTGCAGATGCTTACTTATCAGTGTAATGACTTCTCTGCTCTTACTTGAGCCAGCACTAGAGAAAATATGTCCACCCCATATCTTCCCAAATTTTTAAGCTTCCTGCGGGGAAAGATGCGTTTCTTGAAGAAACACTATATCATATTTCTTACATTTAAGAAAAGAAATAACCTTCCTTCTTTTTATGGGGTGCCCCAACCCATTCGCTTTCCACGTGGAGAGAGACAATCGACTCATATTAACATTTGACATTTAGACATATTAGAAAAAATCGATTGTGTGTCAAAAATAAAATTATAATGACCACATTCCAACATTAGTACAACAATCAAACCCCAAACATCCCCCAGAACGTTTCTCTCTTGTCAAATTCGCAAAGTCTGGGAACAAGAAAATGCTGTGGTTCTTCCAAGAAAGCCTTCCTTTACTCCTCGCCTCACGCAACACAAGATCTTTGTCAGATGATCTCAGAAATTTGGCCAGAATTGATCGGGGATCAATCCCTCCATGGATCTCTGAGCCGGAACTCTGTGAGCTCGATTTCCAGCTTATGGCCTGTTATGTCAAGCAGACTCGTGAAGAGCCCATCTAGGAATTTCACCATATCTCGGCCTTCTTCGTCCACAGGAATTCCAACAATTCGGACATTGTTTCGCCGGTTAAGATTCACCAAGTCTTCCAACTTTTCCCAGATGTACTCCAAATCTGCCTTGGTCGCTAGCGGGTTAGCAGCTAATTCCCTCTCCGATGACTCCAGATAATCGATCTGTTTCTTGACATCCACCACTCTTGTAACCATCTCAGTGAATTTCATCTCCATTGCAGTGATCGATTGACATATTACAGCAAGATCCTCCAAATCAGCAACAACCTTCGTCAACATTGCCAACAAGTTCATCAGTTGACACCGAATTTCCTTCACCGTCTAAATTGACTCCCGGGCTTTCGGCCTGCTGCTCAGGGGCTTCAGCTTGAGCACATAAGTGTCTTTTAATGTCTCCAGAGCCCGAGGATTTTGAATTCTTTGACATACTGTCTTCCTAGAACAGTTAAGAATCAGGGTGTATCGAATCTCACGATACACCCTGACAAAAGTATTAAAACTAGCAAAGTGTGTGGAGCTCGCCATTCACATGTCCGAACCTTGCATGGCGCCATGTGTCTCGTCGCTCCTTGCCATTTTAACAGTGCTCCCTGAGCTGGCTTTTTGTCTGTGGTCTCTCGGAGCTCACACATCTAGTCATCACCTAGATGTGCTCTTTGGGGGATAAATTAACAATAAATCAATTTTCATTCCTTTTCCACAATCACAGCCTCTACTTAATCGAAGCCACATGTGGCACGCTGTCTGCAAGTTATTTTACACCTCTTTTGGGGAAATCTCAGAGCTCAAGCCCAGTCCCACGCTCGAGCCCCTCCACTTCGGACAGCACGCCATATTCTTTTAACTTAATGCACTCCAAGGCTATATGTACCTGCAAACTTGTGAAATTAAGTTCCCAACATAAGTTCAGGAAGACCTTGTTCATCTAGGCCTGCCAATCATATTTCAAGGATACATAAGCACCTACCTCCCTCGCTCCATTGATGATAATTCTGGCATCCCCCACCTCCCCATCTCCACCTATATCGGTTATTTCAATTATCTTTCCATTTCTCAATTTAGTCCGATGTCCCTCAGTGAATGGTGACTGAGGATAACAGTCTGCCTAATATCTCCCTGTTCCATCTCCTCCTGTTCCACGAAAGAAATAATGTCTTACAGGTTTGGAATAACATGAGAGTTAATAGTGACAGAATTTTAATTTGGGGTAAGCTAAGTGTCATAATCTCTTTCAAAATTCCATTGAAAGAGGGGAAAATAAATGTTGCTATAAGTTTCCCAGTCACAACCACAGGACCTCTGGGATGACCCAAAGTCTGTGAGCTGACCTTCCACACTTAGATCATGGCTGCATAAACATAGATTATTCCCCTGTGCACAGGTCAGCCACTTCCTGACAGACGAAGCACCCCACCGCTTCAGATATGTGTACATCTCCTTAGAGTCAAACCTGTGAAGAGTTTGTTAAACTCTCCCCCATGATCATGCATGTTTTTGCAGTAATGGGAGCTGCTAATCACTCACCAACATCTATTTTAATGAACTACTACTGCCATTGAGCTGTATTAAACATATGTAAACAAAGCATTGAATTTCACTGTTAAACAGGGTCATAGATTCTGGGGGGTAGGTAAACCCCCCCCCCGCCCCCGACCCCCCCCCCCACCCCCCCAATAATCAAAACAAGCAAGCACAACACCCCCCCCCCCTCCCCCCCCCATTATTTATATCATGATCAATGGAAACATGTAAATGCTCCACGCTGCAACCAGCCCCAAAGTTCAAGGCAAACCTTCCTATTAAACATGATAACCCAGAGGAGAATTTTACCACTCAAATATTGCACTTTCAGAATTAATTCTTTTTCAGATTTAGTAGTTAGGGTTATGTTTCATTGAAGTACTAGCTTTGGCTCTGATGATTCTCTTTAAATCCCTCAGGAGAATTAACAATAGACCCAAATGAATCAATTTTCGACATACAGTAAGAGTTATAGCAGTAGAGTATAGAGTTTTAAATGAATGTGCATAACATAGCACAGATAATTTGGTCTTAGAAGAATTTTATGAGAAATGTTTAAGTGCATATTGAAATATTTGACTCTTGATTGAAGACTTTTGGAATCTTGGCAAATCTGAGCAGAGTTTGTGACATCTTGTCTGAAACTCAAGAGGAGGTACTGGGGTCTTTTTCTCTGGAGTTCCATTTGAGAAGCAGAAGACTTAAGAAAAAGTATTTTTGCTAAATTCTCATTAGTGTCTAGGAGATTGCTGTTTTGTGATTTTGTAAGAAGCCATCACAGTATCAGTAATTTGAGTACAAGGATTTAATATATATATATATATATATATATATATATATATATATATATATATATATATATATATATATATATATATATTATCACCTAGCACTAACTTATTTGTCAATGTGTTGTCAAAGTGTTTTGGATGGTTACTAGGGCATTGCTAGTTTGATGCTAGTTGCTAGAAAGTTGCTGATTGGCTTTGAAGTCAAAAGAAACCATCCCCATGTCTTTATCCTGATAACCTTGATTTGTGTGATTCTGTATTTGTTTTAAACCAATTCATTGTGTTTTCCAGTTATTATTATTCCAGTTTTTGACACTCAAAATGAAGGGTTTGCTGTATTTCTACTCTAAAAGAATAGCAGCCTATCAGTGGCATATAGGTGGCGCTCTTTCCAGATGAACTGCTTCTATAGAAGCTTGTGTTCAGTTTGAAAAAACAAGCTTATGACAATACTCATCTTTATATTTAAAAGTGAGGTGTGCTGTATACAGTCCTTGCTATACTGTATTTTCTTTTTTTGTTTTGTTTTTTTTTTTGTTTTGTTTTTTTAACCCAAACAAAAAAGTTGTCAGAAATGTTTTCTCGAAATAGAAGGGTTAATATAAAGTAGCCACCCTTCTTGGCTTCTTATGTTTTGTAAAGGTATTCATATGTAGACATAAATACTACACGTGTATTCCATAATTAATACATAACTAATTACACACATTTAAGCATGGACTTTAGATCAATTTTTTTTAATTTTTTTTTAAATATTCACATTCAAGTGCATCCAAACTTTTAACTGGTAGTGTATATGCTATATTTAATGTAGCCTAGGGGAAAAAGGTCATGATTGAGCCCAGATCAGTTTTACTGGTGAAATGTTCCAGTGGCTAAAGATTTATCTAGAACCACCTATTCGCCACAAATTACAGCTCCTCCAAAGTTTTTACTTGAACTGTGAGTGGAATAGGTACATTATGGCATGTAGTGTCAGAAAAGAACACTAGTTCTGGCTTTGTCCATTGGTAAAACTGCCAGATGTGAGTGAAAACGGCACAAAACTGCCAAGGTGGAACAGTCTGAGATCATAGTGTTCTATTCACAACAGGATAAATCCACAGCAGTTCAGATCAGGATCTTTCTTCAAACCCAATATAGCCAGACCACCAATATTTGAGCTACTATCTGAAGTAGTTTATTTTTTACTTAGTAAGTCCATGAGAAAACTCATACAAAGAGCAAATAACGTCTTTATCCTGAACAAAAGCTGAGGTGACTCTGAGCTGACAGGGTGAGCAGAATTCATTTCTGCCTCAGCTGGTGGCAGAGTCAACTGGTGAACCCTAATGAAAAGCTATGATAAAATCTTTAATTTCCAGCGACTTTTCTAGGGGGTCGCTGGAGGAGGACAAATGGCAGGCAGTTATTATTTTCCGATCCCATGGGGTGTTTGTGATAAATGAGTTCAGTGCTGATTCACCTCCAGTAATTTGAGCCTGTTTCTGTCTCCTCTCATTGTTGTCAAATATGCTTAACTTAATGTGACAGGACTGAACTGTCCACTGCTGCCTACTTACAGTAATTACACACATACTGGAACATTGAACAAGTTGAAATTTCCATTAATTAACTATGACCAGTAGTATTTAGTCAAATAATGGATAAACACTTGCAATCAAGACACTTAAGGCTTGTAACACCTATAATTGCCATGATAAATTGACAAGCAATAAAAGCTCTTGTAAATCCAAGTTTTTGACCAAACCAGCCACAAACACAACAAGAGGCAGTTTGTGATTGTGTTGTTGGTTTCTATTTCTGCGGCATTGTGCTGTGTAGCCTGCCAAAAATCCTGCTCCACATACATGTGCATTAAACATCAAATATGTTCTGATAGGCTCTGCTTGTCATGTCAAACAACAGTTTCACAATGTAGTGTGGAAAGAAAAAACTTGTTGCATGGGTCCTGGCTAGGACATTGAGCCACTTTCACACATGAAACCAGTTAATTTGCACTAAAAGTGACAGATTTCCTTTTCTGGTAAATGTACCACATCTGCACAAGAATGCTTTTAAACTCTGTAATGTCATTTGTCGAAAAGGCTTTTGGTCCTGTGTATACCTAATTCCCAAGTGAGGCTAGTTATTTTATCATAAGTAACAGAATCAAGGGATTTCTTCATCTGTCCAGTTTGACCAAAAAAACAACAACATTTGTCTCTTGATTCACAGGTGTTCTGCTCCTACACACTTGAGTTTATGCTGCATCAGGGAATGCTGTGAATGCATTTATTCTAATGGGGATGGTGCAATGAATGAAGGAGAGAAAAAATGCAAGGGTTTGCAAGACCAAAAGTAGAGAACATTTCAACTTATGCCACAATGCACTCTGATGTAGGCATCTGTTGATCAATGAGAATTTCAGAAAGACAGGTCCAGTTGTGCTATAGGAAATCCAATTCGGTGTATGCCTGTTTGAATTTAAACTGACAAGGTTCTTTTCACTCACTCCAAATGGATCTCATACATTGCTATGTATCCAACAATCTGTCGCAGCTTTCCTTAGTGTGAAGGTGTCCATAATGACGCAGAGTATTTGCGCCATCTGGCATTCCATCAGAACTTTTTGATTGGCCCAACAGACTTCTGACATCAGCACGTCCTGGCCTCTTTGTGTTCAAACTGTTAATCTTATGGCTTTGTTCACACATAGCATCAAAACAGAACTTTTCCTGAAATGTTACAACTTTTCATTCCGGGAAATTGCCAGTGCAGATTTACCAGTATTCCCCAACAGGTCATGTTCACACATGACCTCTAAACAGAAAAATGGTGTTAAGTTTTCAGAAAAGGCTATATGTGTGAAAGCGACATTGGTGTCCTAACCAGACTCTAAAGTCTAAGGAGGAAATACCCAGTTGTGTTGCAGTCAATCACAGTGGCAGCTCGTCAGAGGCAGCAAGGGAGCCTGAGCCTCCCCAAAAATTTATTGAAAATGAACACAAAATCAAAAGTGATAAAATTATCAGTTGCATTAATCAATTTACCTACTAACTTGCATAATTCAGATACCTTTAATAAAAAATATGCTCTTCATGCATGATTGCCCAGGTCATGGGTGCCTGCAGGATTTCATCTGAGGGTACACAAAGAAATATGCCTTGTACAAGCTTATATCTAGGGGAATCCAGGGGCATGTTCCCCCAGGAGATTTTTTTTGCAAAAACACCACCAAAGCATTCAATTCTGGTGACTTTGAGAAAGCATATTTTTTTTTTTTTTTCCGAGTATGAGTAGCATTCATGTAACTATTGGCCAAAGCATTTCTTCCAGTAACCGTTCAGAACAGATGCTTTCTCATGCTAAAAAAGCAAAACGCACCACAACGAATAGAGCAGAATGCAGGTGTCGAGACACATTTTAATCAGTTTAAGTTATTTTTTAACTTAAAGGGGCTTCTAAAAATGCAGCACTCCCATGAGAGATCCTAAAAACACAGTGAAAAGTGATGCTGTTGTCAAGACATCCATCTAGTGAATGTTAACATGGAAAAGGATTGATAAACAGTGTGAGCGGACGCAAAAACATGTTCAGCCCCTTGTTCACATGACACAGCACTAGCTGAAGTTACCTCTCAAAGTTACGTCTCAAAAAGACAGCCTTTTGTCTCAGTTGATTGTAGGTAAATTTCCACTGTATTCAGCGCTGTTTGTTCTCTGTATTCGTAAATATCCCGATGCTGTTTAACCATGCGAGAAACCGCTCCAAATGATTCTGTGAGAGAGCGGTCCGAACAAATTGTTCTGAGTCACAAATCGATTCAGACAGTTTTGTAAACCTATTTGGCCAGTTCACAGAAAAGAACCGACTCAAAATAATGATTCATTCGCAAATTGGTCCTCGCTAGTTCTTTTAAACTGCTACGGGACACACTTCATGATTGATGAAATATTCTGAGAGTAAATATTTCTCATGTCAGTCGGAGTGCTCATGGTATGCACAATGCGTACGGCCGTACAGCTGCAGGCGCCACTGGCCCAGGTGAGTTTCCATCACTGTATGAATTAGTATGAATGAATGCCAAAGGAGGCTGATGGCATAAAGCCTCCTGCCATTAGTAAACTGACCAATCAAAATGGATATTTAATTAATGATGCAACATCATCTGCTTTGTTGAAAATGCGGCCAAAAAAGATAAAACAGAGGCAAAATAAAATTTGATTCCTTCCTCATTCATAACAAACTATTATCAAAAGTAACCATTCAAGTCAATCAGCTTTCAGTATCATGTTAATGCATCATCAAGCCTGCTTTTAGCTAACGTGAAAGGTGAAAATAAACTTTTATAAATTGCCAAAATATTGATAAAATAAATTTTATTGGAGAATCTAAAACAAATACTGTAAAAGACTGAATGACAGGATCACATTTAAATTTGACTCAATGAAGCAGTGGAGGACGGTGTTCCTCTACACATACTGTACTATATTAGGTGAGTGGATGTTACTGTATATGGAATGGGGCCCGCCATTTATTTATAAATGTTTGTATTAATCGTAATCTGTAGATGACACTGCGTGATCAAGGGGGCCCAAAGGTGGGAATGGGATCCGCCAGCTGGGGAGGATGATCCAGGAAAGGGGCAGAATCCGGTGGCCAGGGCCATGGCTCCGGGAAGGGAGCAGGGTCCGGAAGCCAGGGAAGCAGTTCCAGGAAGGGGCCGGAGTCCAGAGGCCAGGGCCATGGTTCCAGGAAGGGAGCGGGGTCCGGTGGCCAGGGAGGCGGTTCCAGGAAGGGGGCAAGACCCGGAGGCCAGGGAGGTGGCTCCAGGAAGGGAGCGGGGTCCGGAGACTTAGACTGTGGAATAGGGCCCGATAAGGCAGAGTGGCATGTTGAAATCTCAGGATCTGGGGCCGCTGGAGACTCAGGAAATGGAGCCACAGGGGGCAGAGTAGTATGAGGCTCAGGAAGCGGAGCAGCAGGAGGATCAGGGGATGGAGTCTCAGGAGGCGGAGCAGTATGTGGCTCAGGAGGCGGCGCCATGGGAGGTTCAGGGGATGGAGCGGACATAGTCACGGGATGTGGAGCGGGCAGAGATGCAGGTGTCTCAGGACATGGAGCAGGCGGAGCCGCAGGAGTCAGAAGATCAGAGGGCAGGGCCGCAGGAGGCCAAGGATCAGAGGGCAGAGACTCAGAGGTCAGGGCAGTTGGGGATGCAAAGGTCTCAGGTGCTAGCTCTGGGATGGATGAGGCTCCACGCGCTTGCTCTGGGATGGACGAGGCTCCAAGCTCTGGCTCTGGGACGGACAAGGCAGGTGTGAGCAATGGCTTGTGGACCATGGCAGGTGTGGGCACTGGCTTGTGGACCATGGCAGGCATGGGCACTGGCTCTTGGACCGTGGAAGGCGTGGGAGCTGGCTTATGGACCATGGCAGGTGTGGGCGCTGGCTCGTGGACCGTGGCAGGCGTGGCCTTGTTCTCTGTGTTGGAGGAAATGGCAGTGAACTCTGGCTGTGTGCTCTCTGTAGGAGTGCCAAGGTCCTCAGCCACACCCAGTATGAAAGATAAACCACTCATAAAAAGTGCAAAATCAATGAACTGGGCCAGAGTCCATATGATTTGGCCATGAGGCATAAGGGATTTGATGGGCTCATTTAGTCCACAGCAAAAAACCTCATTAGCTAACTCACAGAAGTCAACTACATAATCCTCCAGAGAACAATTACCCTGGTCCAAATAAAAAAGGCACTCTTCTGGGTTAATGTTGGTGATTGAGTTTTCAGTCACGCTTTAGATGGAAGGAGGATGAAGACGGGAGTCGGAGTGAACCCAAGTGCAAAAAAAAAACTGTGAACAATCCAAACGGTCTCAGACCCCTTTAAAGCGTTTGCTAATAACATGCATTGTGAACATAATGCACTCCAGACTCACTTGATTCTCCCTTTCATGTAATTCCAAACATGTTTGACCCTGACAGGTTAACGTACATCAGTAATGATGATGCGCAGAGAGATATGACGATCCACTTATTCTGTTGCTGATGAAAGCTAAACATCTCACAAAACAAACTCAAAAATCTTTCTTCAGTGTTCTGTGCAAATGAAGACTCGAGGGTTAAACCAGACCACATGAATATTTTACTATTGTTTTCAATGACTAGATGTTGCCTGACGCTGTCAATAGATAAAACAATGATCAGTCACATTTTTTGTTGGCAATACGACTAATCTTCCATAATCCGTGATTTAATTTCTTTAATTTTGCCTCTAAATACAGTATTATTACTGTAAAAATACAATGCATTCAGTTTAATTCACTGCTTTTCCCTCTTAATTTATAAATAAACAAGATGTTATATATTTACAGATATTGTTTGATGAATAAAATATTTTTTTATAGAACAAAGACTTATTATTGTACTATTTCTAATTACTCGTTTTAAGTTTATTAAACATGTTTAATAATTTCATAAATTCATATGTATAAATAATTGTACTCTTACATTTAATATAGCCATAATAATAATAACAGTTATCATCCATTTTGTCTTTTAAATAGTGGTCTGGGTTCCACAAAAACAAGACCTGTAACAGGTCAAGGGGACCAAAAAGGGATCTGAGCCCACTTCAGAGGTCAAGAATAGTTTGAATGCACAGAGAACTGGGTCCTTTATCACTCTGTTCTCTTCTTGGTCCACTTAAAAGGGTCTGAGTTTGGTTCCTTTAAAGAGGACCCAAGTGTGAAAACACCCTAGGCAAATCAAAGACGAATAACACTGAAAAGCAAAACGAAAAAGAAGAAGAACTACAACAACTAACATATAGGGGATGTTAACAGTGCAGTGATGTATGATGATATGTATGCTATTCTGAGATGCGGGTTGGTGCTGTTTTGACGGCACGAGGGGGACCTACACAATATTAGGCAGGTGGTTTTAATGTTGTGGCTGATCGGTGTAAGCCACTGCAGCTCGGCACCCAGCCTCTTTCACTTTCTCACCTTCAGATTAGGATCATAGAGTATTTCATTGTATTGTCAAGTGCAGCTTTTCTTGGAGCAGCGAACACTCCCAAGCTGTGATGATGCGGTTTTGTATTGTATTGGATTATTTTATCTTCATCACAACTAGGTCAGTAAGGTTATTTATCATATGGAGCTCATATTTTTTGTACATCGGTGTTACTTCACCTCACGTTTCTATCCGGGGGAGTGTCATACGCGCTGTTGTGCTCGACATTCCCATTAGCCCATATCTTCATTGAAATTTTCTTTCCTTTTTTTTTTTTTATTACTCTTGATCTTGTTGTTTTTATAGGTTTTTGCATATCACTGTTTAATGTACAGTCGCGTTAACGAGCAGTTGGGCTGGAACTGTTAATTTTTGTGTTTATCTACGAGGCAAAGACTTGTCCTCCCAAGCTGTGGGTTCATCATGGCAACCTGGATGTTAAGTTTATTTCTCATACAGAGTTCATATTTATATACATTTGTGTAATTTACTTCATGGTTCTATCTGGGGGTGTGTCATCCACGCTATTGTGCTAGTTATTTGAGCGTGTTTTGTGTTTATCACGGGTCTCGCGCCCTCATATTTGTGCTATTTTGCTTAGGCCTGTCGTTCTAACCGTGGCTGTTTTTGAGCCAGTAACTCGGAGCCAGTGCACTCCCTCTTCTCTGCTCCTCGCAGTTCATCCGGAGGTAGAAGTACATTTCCATATTTAACAATCTCTCCTTGCAGTTCTATCCGAAGGGCACTACTTATCACTGTTGAAATGGCTTACAACACATTTCTATTGCTTACTAAATTGCAGGCTCTGTCCTAATGAGCTCTTTCTGATGATGGGCATGATCTCTGCACATAATGCCTGGAACATCAACATCTGAGGGAAGTGCTTACAGACCCATGCCGGCATTGTAGTCTGCTGCCTACAGTGCACCCGGAAAGTATTCACAGTGCTTCACTTTTTCCACATTTTGTTATGTTACAGCCTTATTCCAAAATGGATCAAATTCATTATTTTCCTCAAAATTCTACAAACAATACCCCATAATGACAATGTGAAAGAAGTTTGTTTGAAATCTTTGCAAATGTATTAAAAACAAAAAACGGAACAAAATCACATGTACATAAGTATTCACAGCCTTTGCTCAAAACTTTGTTGAAGCACCTTTGGCACCAATTAGAGCCTCAAGTCTTTTTGAGTATGATGCTACAAGCTTGGCACACCTATTTTTGGGCAGTTTCTCCCATTCTTCTTTGCAGGACCTGTCAAGCTCCATCAGGTTGGATGGGGAGCGTCGGTGCACAGCCATTTTCAAATCTCTCCAGAGATGTTCAATCGGGTTCAAGTCTGGGCTCTGGCTGGGCCACTCAAGGACATTCACAGAGTTGTCCCATAGCCACTCCTTTGTTATCTTGGCTGTGTGCTTAGGGTCGTTGTCCTGTTGGAAGATGAACCTTCGCCCCAGTCTGAGGTCCAGAACGCTCTGGAGCAGGTTTTCATCAAGGATGTCTCTGTACATTGCTTCATTTATCTTTCTCTCAATCCTGACTAGTCTCCCAGTTCTTGCCGCTGAAAAGCATCCCCACAGCATGATGTTGCCACCACCATGCTTCACTGTAGGGATGGTATTGGCCAGGTGATGAGCGGTGCCTGGTTTACTCCAGACATGACGCTTGCCATTCAGGCCAAAGTGTTCAATCTTTGTTTCTCATGGTCTGAGAGTCCTTCAGGTGCTTTTTGGCAAACTCCATGTGCCTTTTACTGAGGAGTGGCTTCCATCTGGCCACTCTACCATACAGGCCTGATTGGTGGAGTGCTGCAGAGATGGTTGTTCTTCTGGAAGGTTCTCCTCTCTCCACAGAGAAATGCTGGAGCTCTGTCAGAGTGACCATCAGGTTCTTGGTCACCTCCCTGACTAAGGCCCTTCTCCCCCGATCGCTCAGTTTGTCCAGGCTAGGAAGAGTCCTGGTGGTTCTAAACTTCTTCCATTTACGGATGATGGAGGCCACTGTGCTCATTGGGACCTTCAATGCTGCAGAAATTTTTCTGTACCCTTCCCCAGATCTGTGCCTCGATACAATCCTGTCTCGGAGGTCTACAGACAATTCCTTGGACTTCATGGCTTGGTTTGTGCTCTGATATGCACTGTTAACTGTGGGACCTTATATAGACAGGTGTGTGCCTTTCCAAATCATGTCCAATCAACTGAATTTACCACAGGTGGACTCCAATCAAGTTGTAGAAACATCTCAAGGATGATCAGTGGAAACAGGATGCACCTGAGCTCAATTTTGAGTGTCATGGCAAAGGCTGTGAATACTTATGTACATGTGATTTTTTTCGTTTTTTCTTTTTAATATATTTGCAAAGATTTCAAATAAACTTCTTTCACGTTGTCATTATGGGGTATTGTTTGTAGAATTTTGAGGGAAATATTGAATAGAATCCATTTTGGAATAAGGCTGTAACATAACAAAATGTGGAAAAAGTGAAGCGCTGTGAATACTTTCCGGATGCAATGTATGTCAGAGAGGCAGTTGCATTTTGCTGGAAAGGACTGCATCTTTTGCAAGTGGATCTGGCTTCCTTGCAGAGAACTCAAATGAGCTGTGCCTTGGAACCTGCTGGCACTCCCCCAGCTAAGAAAAGATCCACTTCTAGAAGCAGTCATTTGGCAGGGCACCTGTTGTCAAAAACGTTTGCTGGTCTTTCTTCAGATATGGTGGAGATGGGGAGTCACGTGACGCCATGCAAGGAGCAGACATGTAAATGGCGAGCTCTGTGCACTTTGTTAGTTTTGAATTATTTGTGTGTCATAATCCAGTGAGATTTGATACATCCTGCTACAAATATGTTCTTTGAAATCAACATGGCAAAGAAGTCAAAATCCTAGGGCTCTGGAGATATAAAAAGACACTTACGTGCTCAAGCTGAAACCTCTGATGGGCCTGCAGACCAGGGAATCGGTTTGGACGGTGCGGTGGGAGAAATCCAGCATCAACTCTCCAACATGTCTGTGATGCTGACGAAAGTTGTTGCCGACTTAGAGGATCTTGCTGTAATACGTCAATCGATTACGGCAATGGAAACAAAATTTTCTGAGTTGGTTACAAGAGTGTCGGACGTCGAGAAATGGATCGATTATCTGGAGTCATCAGAGAGAGAATTAGCCGCTAATCCGCTAATGACCAAGATAGATTTGGAATGCGTTTTTGAAAAAAGATTTGTAGAACCGAAGTAGGAGAAATAACGTACGAATTGTTGGAATTCCTGATCATGAGGCCGAGATATGGTGAAATTCCTAGATGAGCTTTTCCCAAGTCTACTCGACATAACAGGCCATAAGTTGGAAATCGAGCAAGCTCACAGAGTCCCAGCTCGCAGATCCTCTGAGGGAGACAGGCCCCAATCAATTCTGGCTAAATTTCTGAGATCATCCGATAAAGATCTTGTGTTGCGTAAGGCAAGGAGCAAAGGAAAGCTTTCTTGGAAGAATCACAACATTTTCTTGTTCCCAGACTTTGCGAATTTGACAATAGAGAAACGTGATCGATTCAAGGAATGCATGAAACTCTTACATCAACGGAAGATCGCTTTTGCTCTGATATTCCCGGCCAAGCTGTGAATAGATACTAAGGATGGCCGCAAAGTATTTACATGTCCCAAGCAAGCCTTGTCTTTCATAGAATCAATGGGTGAGTAAATCATTTGGTGTTTCTCATGTGAGTGGATTGACTCGCTGTACTTACCTCTTGGCTAAGCTGAGTGCCATTTTTGTTTCTTTTTGTGCTGGTTCCCCCTAGTGGCTAGAGTTTGTTTTGTGGAATAACATTCCTTCAAGAAACTTTTGGATTGACAGAAGATCGCTTTTACACTGTAGTGGCTGCAAAATATCTACATGCCTACAAGCGATGTCTGTCATAAAATCAATGGACTGAGGAAGTCTTGGTGTGTTTCTTATGTGGCCTCTGAGTGAAATAGACTCGCACAATACACTCTTGACCGCCCGAGGAACCAGGATGTCTGTTTTGTTTCTTTTTGTGCTGGTTCTGCCTAGCGGCTGGAGTTTGTTTTGGGAATAACACTCTTCGAGACAGTTGTGGATGAATCTGCACGTTCTTTGTGCTTATGCCTTATATTGGCTGGAGTTTTTTTTGTGGAGTATTTTTCTAGGACATTGGGAGGATTACATTATCTGCTGCACTCATGACCAGCCGGCTCACTGAACATTCATTTGTCTGTCTGAGGAAACTGTACAGCTTTATATATATTATTATTATTTTTATTTTTATTTTTTTTGTGTGTGCTGGTTCCGCTAGAGACTAGAGCTTGTTTTGTGGAGGAACACACCTTCGAGACAGTTCTGTGAATGATTCTACATGTTCCTTGTGTTTATTCTGCCTATTGGCTGGAGTTTGTTTTATAGATTATTTTCTGTTATGTAATTTTGCCTCACAAAATTTGTACAGAAGCACCGGACTTAAGCAATCTGATGGCAAAGTTGTCTCTTTCACATGGACTCTTTGAGTTTAGAGGGATTAATGCGCTTGTTTTTCTTTTTTCTGTTTGATTGTTGCACTAATGGGGAATGTGGTCTCTATAATCTTGTTTTTCAAATCAAATCAAATCAAAATCAAATCACTTTATTGTCACACAGCCATATACACAAGTGCAATGGTGTGTGAAATTCTTGGGTGCAGTTCCGATCAACATAGCAGTCGTGACAGTGATGAGACATACGCCAATCTACAATAAACATCAAATTAACACAACACAATTTAAACATCTGTTATACATAATTAAACTCGACTTAAAACATCAAATTAACACAGCACAATTTAAACATCTGTTATACATAATTAAACTCGACTTAAAACATCAAATTAACACAGCACAATTTAAACATCTGTTATACATAATTACACAACTTAAAACATCAAATTAACACAACACAATTTAAACATCTGTTATACACAATTACACTCAACAATATACAATAATAACATACATTGCACAGTATACAATATGCTGTTTTTGTTTTTTGTTTTTTTTTTTTTGTTTTGTTTTTTACTATATAGATACTATATAGATACACATTATTCAATAAAAATTAAAATATATATGAAAAAAGTATATATATAGAATGTACAGTATTGTACTGTATTGACATTCAGGCTGTCGGTTGATAGTCAGTTGTTAAGAGAGACATAATATAATGACAGTAATATAATTTATGACAGTCCGGTGTGAGATAAAAGAGTAATAAAGTGCAGGGATGATGTATTTTGATCGTGGGAGATCAAGAGTTCAGAAGTCTGATTGCTTGGGGGAAGAAGCTATCATGGAGTCGGCTGGTGCGTGTCCTGATGCTGCGATACCGCCTACCTGATGGTAGCAGTGAGAACAGCCCATGGCTCGGGTGGCTGGAGTCTCTGATGATCCTCCGAGCTTTTTTCACACACCGCCTTGTATATATTTCCTGGAGGGAGGGAAGCTCACCTCCGATGATGTGTTTGGCAGTTCGCACCACCCTTTGCAGTGCTTTGCGGTTGTGGGCAGTGCTATTGCCGTACCAGGCGGAGATGCAGCCAGTCAGGATGCTCTCCACAGTGCAGGTGTAGAACCGTGTGAGGATGTGGCGGTTCATTCCAAACTTCCTCAGCCGTCTCAGGAAGAAAAGGCGCTGATGAGCCTTCTTCACAACGACTTCAGTCTCTTTGAGTTTAGAGGGATTAATGCGCTTGTTTTTCTTTTTTCTGTTTGATTGTTGCACTAATGGGGAATGTGGTCTCTATAATCTTGTTTTTGACACACAGTCTACATTTTCTAATATGTCAAAATGTCAAATGTTAATATGAGTGGATTATCTCTCTCCACGTGGAATGTGAATGGGTTGGGGCACCCCATAAAAAGAAGGAAGGTTATTTATTTTCTTAAGCATAAGAAATATGAAATAGTGTTTCTTCAAGAAATGCATCTTTCCCCTCAGGAAGCTGAAAAATGTGGGAAGATATGGGGTGGACATGTTTTCTTTAGTGTTGGTTCAAGTAAGAACAGGAGATCATTATATTGATAAATAAAAATCTACAATTCAAATGTCTCAAACAGTTTAAAGATAAATTAGGAAGAGTCATTATTGTTTTAGCAGAAATTCAGGGGCAAAGGTTGATTCTGGCTAATATTTACGCACCTAACGCTGATGATCAGGGCTTTTTTATAGATATTGAAGGGATGTTGCAAGCCGCTGGTGCCCCTCATGATATAATATTGGGAGGAGACTTTAATCTTTTGATGGACTCAGTCCTTGATCATAGTGAAGAAAAAGTGTGCAAGCCGCCTAGAGCAACAGTGACGCTTCTCAGAATGTGTAAAAATCTTGGTCTTACAGATATTTGGAGACTTTTAAACCCATCTGGTAGGGACTATACATTTTTATTCCATCTGTTGTGGATTGCTCAATTGGAAACATTTTAGTCATGCCCTGGTGTGTTTAGAGGTGTTGCCACAGATGGAGAAAAATAAAATCATATAGTTGGCACTTTAATGTATCCCTTTTGCAAAATCCTGAATTCCATCAAATGTTAAAGGCTGAAATCAGTGTTTATATGGAGACCAACTGGTCCTCAGTATCTTCTGTGGGCATGGCTTGGGAGGCACTTAAGGTGGTTCTTAGGTGCCGGATCATACAGTATGCCTCAAAAATCCAGGGCACGAGAACTCGTGGAGTTGGAAGGAAATATTAAACGTGCCAAGGCAGAGCTGAAGCACCGAATGATGTCCGAAGGCCTCAAAAAATTGACCTGATTGAAATACAGATGTAATTCTATTTTGTCACGGAAGGTGGAGTTTTGGCTATTCAGGGCAAGGCAGTCATACATTGAGTCGGTTGACAAAGCAGGGAAGCTTTTGGCTAGATATATAAAACAGAGTCTTTTTCTACCATTCCCTCAGTGAGATCCGCTGGTGGTGAAATATTTACCTCAGCCATTGATATTAATAATGCTTTTAAAGAATTCTATCTTGATCTCTATAGTTCCACGTCTTCATCTACTGATGAAGATATTAGAAACTTTGTGGAACCGGTGGTAGACATGATCACTCAGGCTAGGGCTCCCTCTACAAGGCGCCTGTATGCCTTGAAGTAGCGTCTGTTCGCTAAGTGGTGTTCTTCTCGACGCGAAGACCCCCAGAGATGCGCAGTTGGATCAGTGCTTTCCTTCCTGCAGGAGAGGCTGGAGGGGCGGCTGTCCCCCTCCACCCTGAAGAAGTATGTAGCCGCTATTTCGGCACATCACGATGCAGTAGATGGTAAGTATTTGGGGAAGCAAGACTTGATCATCATGTTCCTGAGAGGCACTAGGAGGTTGAATCCCTCCAGACCACGCCTCGTCCCCTCATGGGACCTCTCCATAGTCCATCGGGGTCTCCTTTGAGCCCTTGGAGTCAGCTGAGCTTAAGGCACTCTCTTTGAAGACTGCCCTCCTGACTGCGCTCACTTCCATCAAAAGGGTAGGGGACATGCAAGTGTTCTCTGTCAGCGAATCGTGCCTGGATTTCGGTCCGGGTTACTCTCACGTGATCCTGAGATCCTGACCGGGCTATGTGCCCAAGGTTCCCACGACTCCTTTTAGGGATCAGGTGGTGAACCTGCAAGCGCTGCCCCAGGAGGAGGCTTGGATTAATTTCAGATTACTTTACTCTGGATAGGGGCATCCGGCAGGGTTGCCCTCTTTCCCCATTATTGTTCTGTCTTGCCCTGGAACCATTAACAGCCACGATAAAAAGGGAAGATGATTTTCCATGGGTGGTAGCGGGGGGTGTGGCTCATAAGCTTTTGTTTTAAGCAGATGATAATTTATTATTTGTCTTCGACCCCACTAGATCTATGCCTTGCCTCCATAGAATTATTAATTCATTTTCTAAGTCCTCGGGATACAGAGTTAATTGGTCTAAATCCGAAGCTTTGGCTCTGACAGTGCACTGCCCAGTAACGGCTTTTCAGCCGGGTGCCTTCCAGTGGCCCAAACAGGGCATTAAGTATTTGGGCATTTTATTCCCAGCAAATTTGTCCGATTAAGTTAATTTTGATCCCTTAATAAAAAGGTTTTCGAGTGATGTGGGCAGGTGGGCTTCATTACATTTATCTATGATTGGGAAGGTTAATGTAATTAAAATGAATTGTATTCCAAAATGTAACTACCTGTTACAATCTCTCCCTGTAGATGTCCCCCTCTCTTATTTCAAGCAATTTGACAGCATAGCGTAGTCCTTCATTTGGAATGGTAATTTTCCCAGGTTACATTTCAATAAGTTACATAGGCTGATTGACAAAGGTGGGTTAGGCCTACACAAGATTTTGTTTTATTATTATGCATTCGGTCTCAGACATTTGGCTCACTGGTCGCTTCCACCTGAGAGAGCCCCTCCCTGGTTTTGTATTAAAAAGGAAGTTCTTGCCCCATCTTGCCACTGCAAAGCCCTTCTACCAAACTAATTGGTGAAGTCACACCCCGTTATCTCACACTTGCCCTCAATATGGACAAAAGTGTCCAGAGTGTTTAACTCTGTATATAAAACGTTGCCTCGAGCATATGGCTGAACCCTAAACTATGTATTAATAAGTCCCCTTCCTGTTGGTCAGATTGGATTGTGAGGGGGGTTAAGACACTCAATGACCTATATGAGAGTGGAGTATTGAGATCTTTTGAAAATTTGGTTCAACATTTTGGGATTCCCAGATCTCAATTATATAAGTATTTACAGCTGATACCCCCCCCCCCCACCCCCCCGCTAAATCGGCAGATACTCTGGGAGTGGTGATTACTGCTTTTTGGAAAGGTCATAAGGCATCAGTGTATTACTCCCTGCTAATTCAGAGTCTGGGGATGGAGTTTTAAATTCTCTCAAAAGATTATGGGAGGAAGATTTAAACTTGTATTGGAGGAGGGAGTGTGTGCTAGGATTCTAAAAAATGTCAAGTCTGCATCTAGAGATGCAAGGGTGCGCCTTATGCAATTTAAGATTTTACATAGGTTTTATTGGAACCCTTCTAAATTGTATAGGCTTGGTCTTAAAGACACACCCACCTACTGGCGATGCCATTCAGAAGATGGAGACACACCACATGTTTTTTGGGGGTGTCGTAAGATCCAAGAATTTTGGTTGAAGGTGCAAAGTTTTGTATGTGATGTGTTGAGCACTCAAATCTCATATTGCCCCAGACTCTGTATTTTGGGAGATGTAAGTACATAAAAAATTGGGTTTTGACCAGTGTGATGATTGGTAGGCAGGTTATTTTAAGGGGATGGAAGTCAGATGGAGCACCCTCGTTCCCAGAATGGTGTATGGAGATGGGGAGGGTGGCTGGGTACGAGGAGGGGTCGAGCAGAAGGATGGGAGTTTGGAATTTTTTCAATAAGAAATGGGGCAATTATTTAGTGTTTTGGGGGGACTCTCGAGGAGGGGCGTTGAAGAGAGTAATTTAGAGTTTCGTTTTTATTTATACTTGATTATTGCATTTTCTTTTTTGTTGTTTTAGTTTTGTGGTTTTTAATGTGTGTGTGTCTATATTCTATTGACTACAGGGGTGTTCGTGGGGGGTCAGGGTGGGGTGGGAGATTGGTAGGGGGAGGGGTTATAGTGGGGGTTTAATGTTAAAAGTGATTGATTCATTACATATATATGTTGTGTTTTTTCCTTTGTGTTAACTTATGAATCAATAAAAATGTTAATTACAGATATGGTGGAGATGAAACTTCTCCTGCATGCCCTTCAGCCAACAGACTTAGTTCCTGCTGCTGCTACGGGTTCCACAGAGGATGCTCGCACACGTTCATCAAATGAAGAGGCTACTGGTTCTCCTTACCCGCTTCATAGCCTCATAGAATTTTTAAGTGCCCTTAAGGGATCAGGAACGGCCAAGAGGCATTCCAAGACTGCACGCACTTTGGCTTCAATGGCTGAAGCGGAGTTCATGGGAGTGTGAAATGTGCCAGAAGTTGAACAGCCAGTCGCAAAGCTGGTAGTATCACCAGATGAAGCACTGAGAGGGAATGTCCGATGCCCTAGTGCCCAGTGTGGCTGTACAGATACCTTTCTTTAAAAAGTCAGTTGCCTATATCTGAGAACACGATCTGCCAAATTTGGGGTCTGTGCAAGTAGATCCCTCTGTTCCACAGTTCTTATAGACAGCCTTGTTGGCCATGGTATATGTGACAAGAGAACTGTGCTCTCTTACTGTAACACTCCTGACTGCTCACCATAAGGTGTGGCTCACTCAAGTCAGATTGCCAGAGGATTGTAAAAAAACACTGAGGGATGAACCCATTGTCCCCAGACATCTTTTTTGTCTGGATGTCTCTGAGATGTTGTAAAACAGGTGCAGCATGCCCCAAACTTCAGAATGCCAACAGCACCTACTCATCACTGTTACACACCTGCATAGCCACACTTCCGCCACATTCCCACCAACCGACCTCAGACCCAAGAGAGATTTTGTGGCTCTGACGATGCCCAAATGAGTTGCCCCCATAGTAGTCCCACCTCCGCTGTACCCCAGACATCACATCTCTAGCCTTTTTGACAGCAGGTGTACTGCTAGGCATTGTTCCCTCCCATCAGGAGGTAATAACAAACAATGCATCCCTCATGGGTTGGGGTGCAGTTTGGAACCACAGAGGCATCAAAAAGTCTGATTTTCAGCTTTTTGAAGGGTGTAAGATGCTTCAATTCTGCCTTCACTCCCCATTCCCAAGTGTGTATCTTTGTCTACCTCCTTTTGAGCCATTAAAGGATGCAGACCTTAAGTAGAAGTCCTTGAAAGCTGCCTTCCTCCTGGCTGTTGCTTCTACCAAAAGGGTTAGTGAGCTTCATGCATTGTCCATAGTCAGTCCTACATGAGATAGAAGCCAGAGGGCACTGGTGTCACCCTCTGGCCCAACCCGATTTCCCTTCCTAAGGTGCTCCTGCAGTATTTTATTAATCAGTCCATTAAGTTGTGTTCTTTCCAGCCACCAGCTCTTGAGTCTGACGTTGAAAGATGTTTTCTGTTTTTGTATCCTTTGTGAGCTTTGATGAGTTATGTAGAGGCTTTGGCACAGTTAAGACAATCTGATCAGTTGTTATGGTGGTGTTAAAAAGATGACCCTCTATCCAAACAGAGGCTGTCGCAGTGGGTTTTTGAGGATATTGCCATGGCATACAAGAAGGCCCAGCAGCCCTTGCCTGGGGCAGTCAATTGCCATTCTACGAGGGCAGTTTCCTCTTCACGGGCTGCTATCAGGGATGTTTCCCTTATTGACATCTGTGCTGCAGCCACCTGGTCCTCTCGCTGTAGCCAAGATCCAAGGCTGGATGCTGAGGTGCAGTGGCTTATATTTCCCTCAGCAAGATTTACGTCACTATGTGACTTTGTCAGTATATTTTTTCTGGCTGCTGCTGTGATTATCCACTACTATAGCACTGTCTCTGGTGGTTATATGGAATTTAAAGAACCATGGTTACGTCCCTAACCAGCGTTCATGGATACTGTGGATTCGTTGTTGTATGGAGTCGTTGCTGAGATGAGAAGGGAGACGTAGGATCTAATGGCAAGCTTTAATGAAGATGAAAAAAGTGAAAAAACAAACAAACGTGAACTCAAATAAACAACAAACAAGAACTGACAAAGGAATGCAAAAACTAGGGGGTATATATACAAAAAAGAGCTAATGAGGGAATGGAAAACAGGTGAGAATTATCAGGAACAGATGGCAGTGATGAAGGCAGAGCATACTGGGAAACATAGTCTGGGGGAAACACTTCAAAATAAGAGTCCTAGGAAACATGAGGGAGACAGACTGTGACAGTTGTGGGCAAAATTTGCCTGTTAATGGTGATTCATTGTAAATTGTTTCGATGTTACTAACCTTTTGAAGTTGTGTGACACTAGTTGAGCTATTTTCAAAACTGTGTAGTTTTTCCATTAACAAACTGCTGTTTTTACTTTTCATATACAATTTTCAACATTAATTTAGTTAAATGCTGTTGCACATTAAAAAAAAAAAATGTATTCATTAACATGATTTTTCTGCATTCAGTGTAAATTTATCTGTTCAAGTTTTAGGCTGATCTCATGAAAATTACGTAGCTGTTGCAATATTTTTGCAAAATTATATTACGTGATTCATTACACGTATCGCAGAAGTTTCAAGGTGAAATATCCATGGTGCTAAAAAAAAGCTAAAAGTGAGTTAAATGTTCTCCTTAACAAATTAGGTTATAGTTAATGCTTTGAGTTTTAAATCAACAAAACCTTCCTCCCTACACTAAACCTTAAACCTAAACCTAACTAATAGTGTCATAAAAACAAAAACAAATGAGATGCACACACAATGAGCTACCACACAATTTGATCGCTTAAAATGAAATTATGAACTATCATCAGATAGTTCTAGGCCATATTTAACCTACATAGCTTATTGCCTATAAAGATATTTCCCCCTTATAGCTTCAATGCAGTTAGCTAGTAACTTGTAGTGTTTGTACTTTTTTCAAAAGGGTAGGGTAACTGTAGCTTTACAGTTAAGCAAACAACAGGATAAGCAATCTATCTAAAGGAGTCTGCAGTTGTGTGTAATTGTGTTTATTTCATTGTTTTACTTTGTTGAAGAGTGGTATTCATTGCTAGACTTGTGCTGTTTGTTTACTGTCTTGAACTTGCGTCGCTTATACGAAGGTTGGTGTGTGTGTGTGTGCTATATTGTTTTTGACTTGTCCCAGGTTATTCACTGCTAGATTTAGCGTTGATTGGCCAATGTGTGTGTAAAACTATTGTGGTTTTTAGTGTTTATAAACAGTGCTTCACTTGTTTTAGGGTATTATTTATTGCTAAATTGCAGCATAATTTATTTGTGGTGTAATGAAGTCACATTTGTTCCTGCACTGTTCACCTCGCGCGACCCATAATTTCAGTTGCCCACGTGACTAGCTTTGTGCTAAGTAGCATTAAGGCGTGTCCTGCTTTTTTCACTGTATGGCTCATTAGCATCGCTTATTTGACGTGAATGCTGACACGGAAGCTGTAGCCCTCATGTAAAGCCCTCCTCGTGTGAAGACCTACTTGTGTAAAGACCAGCGAGTCTACCTGTGCGAGTCCACCGAGCAAGGACACCGACAAGGCGCCACTCAACATAGCACTTAAGTATCTTGTTATTGTATCTCTTTTCTTATTTTCCTTCTATATACTAACATGTCTACTTCACGAATAACACATGCCTTCAAGCACATCCCTGTTATCTGTTACAGACCGTTTACATGATATCGATGCAAGACCAAATGCAACCCACACAACCTACAGCCACTTTGCACTTCAGCACCTGCTCCGTTCTCTTTCTCAGTGGGACTCTGGAACTGCCAGTCAGCTGCGAACAAAGCTGACTTCATTCCAGCCTTTGCCACGCAGTCCACCCTCAGCATCCTGGCACTGACAGAAACATGGATACGTCCAGAGGATACAGCAACACCTGCTGCTCTCTCCAACAACTTCTCCTTCTCTCACACCCCTCGACACATTGGTAGGGGCGGGGGAACAGGTTTGCTCATTCATAACAACTAGACTTTTTCAACACACTCTTCACTATGTAACAATACTAGTTTTGAATTCCATGCTATTACTACAATGCAACCCACAAAAATACATGTTGTTGTCATCTATCGCCCTCCAGGTCAGCTGACAAACTTTCTTGAGGAGCTGGATGTCCTGCTGTCCTCCTTGCCGGAGGATGATAGGCCACTTGTGGTTCTTGGTGATTTCAACATACACCAAGACAAGCCCCAGGCCACTGAATTGAATACTCTCCTGGCCTCATTCGACTTGGAAAAACTACACACCACAGCAACTCACAGATCGGGCAACCAGCTGGACCTCATCTTTACACATAACTGTACCAACTCAAATATTCTTGTTACTCCTTTACATGTCTCTGATCACTACTTTGTTCAATTCAACATGACACTCCCATCTACATTAAAACAGACTCCACCATTGGTTTCCTTTCGCCGTAACCTCCGTTCCCTCTCACCCTCTCGCCTTTCCACTGCTGTCTCTACATCTCTTCCTACACAAAATGTATTTACCACGCTTAATGTAAACACTGCCACAAACACACTAAGCTCTACTTTAACAACCTGTCTAAACAACATCTGTCCTATCCCCTCTAGGCCAGCACGTGCTACACCACCCAGCCCCTGGCTGTCTGACGTCCTTCGTGAACATCGGACTGACCTCAGGGCAGCTGAAAGGAGATGGCGGAAATCTAAAGATCCAGCAGATCTAGGTAAATACAGTATCAGTCCATGCTTGCAACTTTTCCAGATAATGTTAAATCTGCAAAAACCTCCTATTACCAGAACAAGATCAACAGCACCACAGACACTCGCAGCTTGTTTAGAACATTCAACACACTTCTCTGCCCTCCCCCTCCACCGCCTGACACATCACTGACAGCAGATGTCTTCGCCACATTTTTTACTAATAAGGTTGCAGCCATCAGCAATACATTCTCAGCACCACACCTTGTCAAACACCTGTCTCCTGTATGCAACTCTTCTGTCTCCATGTTCTCTCCTCTGACTGACACTGAGGTCTCTAAACTCCTCCTCTCCAACCACCCCACCATCTGTTCCCTTGACCCCATTCCTTCTCACCTTCTCCAGGCCATTTCTCCGTCCATTCTACCTGCACTCACACACATAATTAACACATCTCTACTTACAGGCACTTTTCCCACTACATTTAAGCAGGCTCGAGTAACCCCGCTGCTGAAGAAACCCGCACTTAATCCCACACAAATAGAACACTACAGACCAGTCTCTCTCATCCCATTCATGGCAAAAACACTTGAAAGGGCAGTTTTCAATCAAATCTCTGCCTATCTCTCACAGAACGAGCTGCTGGATGACAATCAGTCAGGCTTTAAAAGTGGACACTCCACTGAGACCGCCCTGCTGTCTGTCACTGAGTCGCTGAGACGGGCGAAAGCTGAATCAAGATTGTCAGTCCTGATTCTGCTGGACCTTTCTGCAGCCTTTGACACAGTCAACCATCAGATCTTACTCTCTACCCTCTCCTCGCTGGACATCACAGGAACTGTGCTTGACTGGTTTAATTCCTATCTCTCAGGTAGGTCCTGCAAGGTAGCCTGGAGAGGTGAGGTATCCAAGCCACATCAGCTACTTACTGGGGTACCTCAGGGATCAGTGCTTGGGCCACTTCTATTCTCTATATACACAACATCACTGTGACCCATCATTCAGGCACATGGTTTCTCTTACCAGTGTTACGCTGATGACACGCAACTCTACTTGTCTTTCCAGCCCAACGACACCACAGTGACTGCTCGAATTTCTGCCTGCCTGGCAGACATCTCGGCCTGGATGAAGGAGCACCACCTGCAACTCAACCCAGCCAAGACTGAACTCCTTGTCTTTCCAGCCATCCCTGATGTTGAACACAACATCACCATGCAGCTGGGTGCAACTACAGTAACGCCTTCCAAATCGGTCAGAAATCTAGTAACCATCGACAACAGACTAAATTTCACAGACCACATCTCAAAGACCGCAAGATCATGTAGATTTACACTCTACAATATCAGGAAGATAAGACCCTTCCTTTCTGAACATGCCACACAACTGCTTGTCCAGTCACTTGTCATAACTAGACTGGACTACTGTAACGCTCTCGTTGCAGGCCTCCCTGCATGTGCAATTAGACCCCTACAAATGATCCAGAATGCAGCAGCACGTCTGGTTTAATGAACCAAAGAGAGCACATGTTACACCACTCCTTGTCTCTCTCCACTGGCTACCGTTTGATGCACTTATCAAATTCAAGGCTCTGATGCTGGCATACAGAACAGTTACTGGGTCTGCTCCAGCATACCTAAAATCATTTATGCAGAGCTACGCGCCCACTAGAAGTCTGCGGTCGGCTAAGGAACATCGCCTTGTTGTACCAACACAAAGAGGCACCAAAACACTTTCCCGGACTTTCAGCTTCATCATACCACGTTGGTGGAACGACCTTCCCAATTCCATCCGTGAAGCTGACTCACTCTCTGTCTTCAAAAAACGACTAAAAACACATCTTTTCCATGAGCACTTAACCAGTCACTAAAAAAAAATAAAAAAATAAATAAATCTGTTGCACTTTATTCTGTTTTGAATACTATTATGATGCTAGTGATACTTTGTAATATAGCAATTTTCATACTACTGTCTCCTAGATGATTCGCTTATGTTTTCCTCTCTTGTAAGTCGCTTTGGATAAAAGCGTCTGCCAAATGAATAAATGTAAATGTAAATGTACTACTTTAAATAATGAGCTTCTCAACAAGTAGCTTCAAAGTATCTTCCTCAACACTGTGTGTAACAAAAAGTGAAACGTTCCAGCAGATGAAATTATCTAAAAAAATAATAGGATGACCTCTATACGTTACCAAATCAATATTGCCTTTACTAAATAGTTAAATGTCAAAGAAACTGAAATGATGATGTTCCCATATTTGTACATTTTTGGAAAGTCACAAGGTGATTAATTGTCGTTTCCATCGTGCTTCATTGCTATGTGAAATATTTGCACTGTGCATTCGGTTTGTGAATGTTTTAGGGTATCTTTGCTCCCCCGTCATGTCACACAATTCAGAGGGAAAAAAAAGTGTGTGAAATTCATGGCCATTTCTGTGGCGCAGCGACTGCAGTTAGAGTTACACCATTACAGCTGGAAAGAAATGGATAAACAGACAGACAGGGCTAAAAAGGGTGGGAGTGGTGGATGGAATATACTAGAGCATGGGGCTTTCCTTTTCCCCATGCTCCCTCTCTTTAGTAGCGAGTGATGAAAGGATAATTTTCCCCTGCCCTTTAAGCGTAGCATTGTCACAGAGTTCAACGGCCCTAGCGACAGATGAGTTTGAGCCCCCGAGGGCCCCGCTCTGGCCTCCATCTCATGGGCTTTGTCAAGGGCCAAGCACTGTCATATGAAACAGACATCTAATAGTTGAGCCTTTGTGTACCCCCCCCACATCGGCTGACACGCCCAGCCCCCAAAGAGCAATGGTGCTCTGCAAGGGAAGACAAACTGAGAACGAGTTCACAAAGGGTCCCGGAGAGCTAATAAAACCATGCCAGTGTTGTTACTAAATTGCGTCTGCTCTCTGTGGTATAAGGTTCTTGAAAATTAAACCACAGGAAGGCATTGTTTGACAAAAGCATATACTCAACACATTCATATATGGCTTACAGTGTTGTGTAAGCATATTTTTGTGCCGTGGGTGGTATCTGTTGTTTTTGTTCTCTGTTTCTTACATAAAAGTTCAGAAATGTTTTAATCCCTGGAGTGTTTTTTTATGTGAGGAATAGGTGTTTCCGTTTTTACTAAATTAAAATGCATGCCTTGTTTTGCATTCATGACATATGACAATGGATGCAATGTTTTTTTTGTCATATGGCTTTATTCTAAGCAATTGCAGCCTGGCCAGAAACACTGTACACAGACACAAATGCTTGGCAAGCGCATTGCACGCTTGCAGCGTGCACTCATGGTGTTAATGATAGGGCTACCTTCAAATGTGTGTATATATATATATATATATATATATATATATATATATATATATATATATATATATATATATATATATATATATATAATTTTAATTTTATTCTAAGACGAATTTGGAAGACGAAAAATCTATTCACACCAAGACTATATGAAAATCAAATTCACTCCTGAATAATATGTGGTGCTTAATGAAAACCAACGCACACTTCTGCTGTTGTGAACTCCTTTTATCACAAAAGAGGTGGAAAAGAAGAAAGCCAAAACACAGCTTATGAGTTTGCCAGCATTCATAGGTTCAAAAGATGCTCAAGTTTTTATTTTTATGAACCATTTTACAAAGAAAAGCAAATGTTCATTAGCCTCAACAAGAACAACTGCAGCAGTGAGGACGAGTTTGTCATAGTTCTGCTCAGCAAACAAGAACAAGCCGGTGATACTGGGTACATCCCATAGTGGAGAGAAACGAAGAACAAACTATGTGTTTTATGTCGGTAACAAAAGTAACTTTTGGTGCGTTGGCACCACTAATGTGCTAGATTTTGTAGCTGCAGTGGCTCAGGACATGTGACTAGAAGCACTCATTGGTTGGTCAGATTTCTTCACAGTCTGAAGGAAACTGTGGAAAAGACATTTGGATTGTCGGCAGAAGATTTGATGGATGTGGTGTAAATAGTGGCATGTCAGTCCATTGTTCCTATTCAAAATCTTGTTCATAACGAACATTATCACCAAAAATTCAGGCTTGGTAGGCACTGTAAAACCTGATAAGTTAATTTAACTCAAAAGTTGTTGAAACTGATTACATCGAAAATTTTAAGTGACACTAACTAAATTTTTTAAGGTAAAGAAACATTCTTTATTAATTAGTATTTACTAGCTCATTTTAAGTTATACTAACTTCATTTTTAAGTTAAAGAAATTTTCTTTAATAAGTATTTTTTTACTAGGTAATTTTAAGTTTCAGTACCTTAAATGTAATAAGTTAAATTAAACATTCTTGATTATGTAATTTTTACTAGTTTATTTTTGGGTTAACAGTACAAATAAAAATAAAGTACTGATAACGTAAACATTTCTATTACGTTTATCATAAAATTTTTAATTTCTCAGTAACAAATAGTTTACTATATTAACTTAAAGTGTTTGTATTCAAAGAAGATGTACAAACTCCCCTATAATTGAAAACTTTAATTTCAACTAAAAATTGTATGACCTTTTTTTTTTTTTGGGAAACTAATTACAAAAAATTTATTAAGTAACTTTAACACAAAATGGCTAACTATACACATTAAAAAAAAAAAAAAAAAAAAAAAAAAAACAGGTTAAGGCAGACAATTTAAATGCAAGTTACTCTTTTATTAAGTAACCATAACACATTGACCAAACATCAACTATAAAAACTGTTTGGCAAATGCAATTACATTCTTCCATAAAGTAGGAACACTCTTCCAAACATCACATCTAACGGTAACATTAGAAATATAAGGAACAGTTTTTCAAAAACAGTGCAAGGGCCTTGAGAAATGGCTTAGGTAATAGAAGTGGACAATATGGATAAATCCTCTGTTACAGTACAAAACGTTTCATGATAACATTGATAAATCATAACAGTCTTTGTTTTTAATGCCTGACTTGGCACTTTATACACTGATGCCAAAAAAAATAAAAAAAATAAAATGTTTATTAAAACAAAAAAAATCCAGTCAAACCATTTTGCTCATTGATTTACCACCTTGCACATAATGGTGTAATAAATGCAAGTATATTAAGGCATCTACCCGAGTGTAAGCGTTATGGCAAAATATCTGGATATTGCCCAGCCATAATCCCTTCCATAAAGTAGGAACACTCTTCCAAACTTCACATCTAACGGTAACATTAGAAATATAAGGAACAGTTTTTCAAAAACAGTGCAAGGGCCTAAGGAATTGTTTTAAACTGTCACTTCTATGGTATATGTCACTTATACCTAGATAGTCATTTTTATGTAGAAAATCAATTGAGAAACTGTTGAGAAATAACCAGTTGGAAAAGTCTTGATTGGTTAATTCAGCAAATTAAATACCTTACAAAGTCAAGGTATCATATTGATATTAAAACTGTGTAAAAATACAATATTGCCATAAACAGTTATGCTCAATGATTTACCACACTGCCCATAATGACCTTATTAATATACAGATAAACATATGGCTACTGCAGTGTAAACAGTATGGCAAAGTGTCTGTCATACTGTTTGACACATCCATACAGTGCAAACATGCCATCATTCAACTTGAACAGTAACACATTCTAACTTTAAGTTGAACAATAATTCTTTCAAAACACATCTGTAAGATGTTTAAAAAAAACAACAAAAAAACTCCTTTCCTTGCTTTATGGTGTGCCCCAAAAGTGAGAAAAGTGCAAGTGCAAATGAAAAGTCTTCATGGAGCAACTTTGTAAACTTATTCATACACTGAGATTACTCCACTGCCAAAAGGACATTTTTAAGACTCAAGTACAACCGCAATCTTCTCTGGGCAGAAGAACATGGCATCTGTTGAATTACCACTGATTGAGAGGAGCCCAGGTGGTATGTCATCGATGTCTGGTTCATCAGACTACACCACCTGATGGCAACAGAGAAACTTTACTTGTTACTACAAATTTCAAAAGGCTAACTGCTAAAAAAAATGCATCAGCGACATATCAGGAGACAGTCAAAGAGAGCTGTCAAACATAATTAATCGCAATCCATAAAAGTAATTTCTTTCAGGGGTCAGTTATTATGAAACATAAAATAAAACAGATCCACATCATAGGTGTACATTGTGTTCACATGTGACAGCAATTGTGGTATTAGGATCAAATTGAAATGTGCTAATTTTACCATTGCAGCATTTTAGCATTACAGAAAATTGTTGTCTGAAATTTCTATGATGTGTTTTCTGTCAAATCACAGTAACAAGAAAATTCTTATTATTCTGATGTAGTTATATTTACCAAAATGAAAAATAATGCAATCAAGTCTACAGCCCTTATGATAACAGGTCTGTGAGAAATAGCTGCTAAACATGAAATGCTGCCCAGAACTCACCCAGGTTTCAGCTACAGTTATGGCATCTTGTATTTTAAAAGATGAGATATTATTATTTTGATAAATGTATCCTTTTTAACTATGACGCTTTGAACAAATGTCATGAAACAGTAGTACAATTTATAAAGTACAAATAATTCACAGCCACAAATATTCAACTAAAATAAACTGATTTATCAGAATTATCAATATTCTTGTACTATTGAAAATTATGATGGCTTATGATGTGGGTTTTAATTGATACAATATATCCATTGATTTTGATTCATAAAATAAAAATTTATAGACGATTACTGAGGAGGTAAGATTTATTGCAGGACTCTTGAGTTAGACTGTAGGAGTTTCAGCTACATGGACCTATTTAACTAGACACTTGTTGAATGTGAATATTGCTTGGTTTTTGCATTCTTTAGCATTCTATCCCATGCAATAACTACAATTCTAATGGATATATTCAAAACCTGCAACTAGAACCTGAATGAGATCCGAGTGGCAGGAGAGATAAAAGTTTGATGAATTATTCCCCACTGACACAATCAAGCTGTTTACATTAGGGCACATTATATTTTTGTAAACATAACTTTTAATTTAGTAAAACTTTTAACTTTAACATTTTCTTTCTGGATTTGAACTACTGAAACAATGTAACTCTTTGACAGAAAAGATTAATTGCATTCCATGATTAACTGTCACATAAAAAATTATAAACAACATATTAACTTACATCCCACATCTTCAGAAAGCTGGAATCATCCTCATGCAGATAGGCAGGGAGAGCACGGAGGACAGCAGCACGTTTGACATGGATGTCAGCTTGTTCCTTCAGTGTGAGAACATACTCTTGATTCACTGTGGATGCTAATCAGCACAGCCACACAAGACTATGCATCACCCTACCATGTCTTTATAGATGAGAGTTCAACCAAAGATAATCCAAAATCCTTCGGGCATCAGGTGTCTTGGATGTTGTCTGCCTTATTGTCTATGACAGACAAACACTTTTGGACATTGGTTCTGCAATAGCACACCGAAAACCGGACTTTAAATTCCTCAATGCCGACCCGCTGTTTACAAACACGGCAGCGGAGCCTTTGTCTGGACTGCCTGGCCGCGGCAATGCAGAAGGAAAAGGGGAAATAGAGCTGCCGTTCTCATCAGAGTAAGACGTCGCGCAAATCGACCCCCAGTATTCTACTGGCAAAATGTTCAGTCTCTGGACAACAAGCTCTGCGAGCTGAGAGCATGGATCTCTTTCTAACGAGAGATGAGGGACTGCTGCATTATCTGCCTTACGGAAACTTGGATGTCTGCTGAGATTCAGCCATCGAACCCGCGAGGTTCTCCGTGCACCGAGTGGACAGAGCGAAAAACCTCTCAGATAAAAGAGGTGGTGGTGTATGTTTTATGGTCAACAAATCCTGGTGTGATCAGAGGAACGTACATTGTGTCAAGTCTTTCTGCTCTCCTGATCTGGAATTTCTCATGCTTCTATGTCGACCATTCTGGCTACTGAGGGAATTCACAGAGGTCATTATCACTGCTATGTACATCCTGCCACAAGGCGACACAGACCAGGCACTCAAGAATTGTAATGGGATTATAAGCAAGCAGGAAACCGTGCACCCTGAGGCCGTGTTCATTGTGACCGGGGACTTTAACAAGCCAATTTTAAATCAGTTGCACCAAAATACTACCAACACATCAGTTTCAACACACAATGGGACCGGGTTTTGGACCATTGCTACTCTCCCTTCCGGGATGGCTACAAATCCCTCCCCCGCCCACCATTTGGCAAATCAGACCACTCTTCCATTCTGCTTCTGCCCGCTTACAGGCAGAAACTAAAACAGGAGGCACCCACCCTCAGAACGATCCAGTGCTGGTCGGACTAATCAGATTCTACACTACAAGACTGTTTTGGACTGGGAGATGTTCCGGTCTGCCTCTGATGACAACATCGAGGTGAACGCTGATAGTGTAACGTGTATCATCAGAAAGTGCTTAGAGGATGTTGTTCCGACCAAAACTTATGTGAGAATGCTGTTTGTAGACTACAGCTCAGCATTCAACACCATAGTGCCCTCCAAGCTTGATGAGAAACTCTGGGCTCTGTGCTTAAACAGCTTGTTGTGCAGCTGGATCCTGGACTTCCTGTCAAGCAGACGCCAGGTGGTTAGAATGGGCAGCAACATCTCCTCATCACTGACCCTCAACACTGGAGCCCCACAGGGCTGTGTTCTCAGCCCACTCCTGAATTCCCTGTACACATATGACTGTGTGGCAACACAAAGCTCCAATGCCATCATTAAGTTTGCTGATGATATGATGGTGGTAGGTCTGATCACTGACAATGATGAAACAGCCTACAGAAAGGAGGTGCACACTCTGACACGCTGGTGTCAGGAGCACAACCTCTCCCTCAACGTCAGCAAAACAAAGGAGCTTGTGGTGGACTTCAGGAGAAAAGACAGAGAACACAGTTCCATCACCATCAATGGAGCACCAGTGGAGAGAGTCAGCAGCTTCAAGTTCCTCTGTGTCCACATCACTGAGGAACTCACATGGTCCACACTGAGGCCGTTGTGAAGAAGGCTCATCAGTGCCTCTTCTTCCTGAGACAGCTGAGGAAGTTTGGAATGAACTGCCACATCCTCACACGGTTCTACACCAGCACTGTAGAGAGCATCCTGACTGGCTGCATCACTGCCTGGTATGGCAATAGCACAGCCCACAACCGCAAAGCCCTGCAAAGGGTGGTGCGAACTGCCGGACACATCATCGGAGGTGAGCTTCCCTCCCTTCAGGACATATTTACCAGGCGGTGTGTGAAAAAAGCTCGGAGGATCATCAGAGACTCCAGCCACCCGAGCCATGGGCTGCTCTCACTGCTACCATCAGGCAGGCGGTATCACAGCATCAGGACCCACACCAGCCGATTTCATAACAGCTTCTTCCCCCAAGCAATCAGACTTCTGAACTCTTGATCTCTCGTGATCAATATACATCAGAACTGCACTTTATTAATCTTATTATCTCACACTGGACTGTCTTAAATTATATTCTCTCTTAACAACACACTGGCAACTGACTATCAACCGACAGCCTGAATGTCAATACAGTACAATACAACCTACTGTATATTTTATATATACTATATATACTATTTTTATTGTATAATGTGTATTCTATATTGTGTGTATGTGTATTCTATATTGTGTGTATTGTATACTGTACAATATTCTATATTGTGTGTATTGTATACTGGATATTGTATATTATTATTTGTATATTGTGTTGTGTGTAATTATGTGTATATTAGATATGTAAATTGTGATGTGTAAATCTGTTTATTGTAAATTGGTATATGTCTCATCACTGTCACGACTGCTATGTTGCTCGGAACTGCACCCAAGACTTTCACCCACTATTGCACTTGTGTATATGGTTGTGTGACAATAAAAGTGATTTGATTTGATTTGAAGTGTAACCAACTGACCTGGATGTCATAAATCCTGAAGAGCTGACCCAGAACTTCAGACACTTTCTCTGTGCGAGCAACTTTCTTCCTGAACAAGCTCTGAAGACGGAGGGCATGTAGGTCCAACACAGCATAGAAGTGGTTCTTCAAGTTGAGGTTTGTAATTCTGTGAAACTCTGTACAGATCTGCACAAATATAAATGAGTGTTTAAGCCAGAGTATATATGTGTCCCTGTAGAAAAATAAAAATAACAGACAAAACATTTTGAACTATGACTGTAAACTTGACCAAGTTATCACTGACACAGCCACAAAAAGGAATTCAATGTAATACATCTTCTCAAACAGGTGTACTAAGGAATATATGTTCACCTGTGACTATTTTAAGGGCAGGCCAGCATTCCAGGATCTCACCAACAGGTAAGTTATCACTGATGACCTCTTTGCATCGCAGGGCAAAGGTGGTCTGCATTAACTTTGTAATCAGGACAAGATTTTTGTCACTCGTCTTAACTTCATCTTCAATTTGAAGTCTTAGTTGTTCAAGGCTTGCAGCATCTTCACCTCTTGGGAAATTAGGGAGGAAATTTACTTCTGCCCTCTTGGGTCTTTTGATGTTAGTGTGAGGAGCTTGTTTGTCTGGGTTGTTTCTACTCCTCTTCCCAGAATTAACAGCTACCTCATGAAATCCAGCCCGACTCAACTTAGTGCGGTAGTTCCCCATCTTAAACTTCAGACTATTTTTCCAACCATACCACCCTGTCTGAGATCCTGGCTCTTTTAGACAAGGATGCTTAGTGACAAGTGCTTCTGCAACCACTGAATCTTCCTTATCATTGTGGTATGTTTTGAAGCTATGCAATATGCTATGCAATGCGAGAGTCTCAAGGATGTCATGCTTTTGTCCCCTAGATAACTTAAGAGTCTTCTCTGTTCTCTCATTTGTAGCATTTCCCTCACAAAGTATGAATTCTACCTCATAGGAAAAAGTGGGCCCTGGAAAAATACAAGGCCATCTCCCAGCCCTGTCTGGAGTCATGGCATGGGGCAATATTATTGTGTCATCTGATGCTACTGAACTGGCATCAATCTCAGATCGTGTAGCTTTTAGTACAGCCCTCTGTGGAAGTTCCTCAATGTCTACAAGGGAACATAGCTGCACGTCAAAGTCTGGATCTTCGTATGATAGGCTAAAGTCAAAGTCTAGCTCAAACTTTTCTATTATCATTCTTTTAAGCTCATCCACTGGTTCTGGATGTGAATATAAAGTCATCTTCCTTACAATGTCTGTGGAGGTATGGACATGAAGTATGAAGTTTTGAGCTGACATTTCCTATTGTTACAAAGAAAAGAGAGAATGCATTAATGAGTTGATGTAAATTAGTGTGAATATTAATTTTCTCCACATTGTTCCCAGAGACTTTATAGGTCCCCATTTCTAAACATATGTTAATCCTCCCAGTCGCTGATCAAAATAAATATTTTGTGTTAACAGCAAATGTCCATCGATAGTGTATGCTGTGAGACTTACTGTGTTATTCATCATAGATCTGACAGCTGATGCACAGAGAATTTGTCTGATGATGTAAGCTCAAATGATCTTAAATGCTCACTGTACCAGCACTCGTAGTTCCTGCAAAGAAAGGAAACAGAGTTGTTCACAAGCAGTATATGTTCAGTCTTGCTGAATTTTGGAAGTCCTCCTGTCTGGCCTGCAGAAACAAACATCCCATTTGCACACTCTGTGCCATTTATGGAGACCTTTGATGTACTATATATGTTGTGGCTCTCTGTCTTGGTCTCTATGAAGTCTTTTGCCACTTAAGGAAGAGTAGCAACTTGGACAGAGGTGACACTTGAGGCTTGTATGTCGGGTCTGAAAAATAACAGCGCATTGAGGTGATAAACCATCATGTGCTGATGCCTGGTAGCAAGAGTTTTCAAGACGTTCTTGAAATTCTGTGTGTCATGAATCACCCTTATGAAAAAACAATGTTTTCCCTCGAACCTCATGGTCCATAGGTAAACCAGAGGCCCAAAACGCTTTGTCAGTTCTGGGTAGTGTTCAATATAATGATGCTTGGGTCTGAGCTTAAAGTCTGGAAACACTGCTTTAAGACCCTGTCTGTGATCAGTTATTTTAGTCTGCATGTACTGGATGGATTCCTCTGTGAAAGACAGAGACAACACTAACTGCACAATTTCTTTAAGGTCCATCAATATGGCCCATGCTTCATCTCCTTCAGGGACTTTACTTCCTACCATAAGTGGTAATAACTTCAGCAAAGTGGAATTTTCATGCCCATTCCCACCAATGCTTAGTCTGACTGCAAACATTTTCGGGATTACTTGTGGTTTATCAAGCCTATCAGAGTGCTGATATGGAAATGTGCGAATTTTTGTGTGTAGATATTCAAGAGTGAAATACTTAAGTCGAATCATTTCACGGATGCACAAGGCCAACTCAACAGGCACAATACCCTCAAACAGATTGTGCAGTATCAGGCGGGAAACCAGTAATGGTATGAAAATGCTGCAATGCATTGCTGAGAGCACACTCACCTGTAACACCGAAATGGGTTACATTTTCTCCTTGCACAACATTTTGCACATATATCTTTTTTTTTTTTTTGTATCTTCTTCTTTTTTTTTTTTTTTTTAAACACCAATATCAAGACATTTTCTTTTGGTTGCTCCATTTGACCTGAAAAAAACTTGTCTTTCATAAAAATGTCAAAAAAATGAGGGTCTGAAAGTGTTGTTGTTTTTGTTTTTTGTCACATGACAATATGATTTGATATGATTTGGTGGATTAAATTTGTTCAAATATTTAAAAAAATACTTTAAACTCAGAAATTGAAAACATGTTCATCATAGTAAAGGTGTATTCAAGTAATTGTTTTGTGTGAATTGGATTTTTTATATATATAGTTTTGAATAACTTAATAGATTCAGACAAAAAATAATAATAAAATAAAAGTTCCCCTTCTGTCACTCACTCGACGTTGTGTTGATGAAGTGTCACTAGGGGTCGCTCAGGGGACTGTTATATACATAATATGCATAGACTTCTATCACAATAAAACGTCTTGGTTACTGTCATAACCTCCATTCCCTGATGGAGGGAACGAGACATTGTGTCGATGAAGTGACACTAGGGGTCGCTCCTGGGAACCCCAGACATCTCTAATCTTTGAGAAAAGGCCAATGAGGATTGGCGAGTGGAATTTGTATGCCACTCCCCCGGACATACGGGTATAAAAGGAGCTGGAATGCAACCACTCATTCAGATTTCTTCTTCGGAGCCGAGTGGTTGTGTTCATTCAAACTGAACTACTACTGGTCCATTCATCTCTCTTCCTCACGAGCTGTTGGTCTTACGGCGCATTACAGCGGTTCTCCCCTCTTGCACCGGCGTTGTGCAGAGTACATCCCAACAGCAGGGAAAAAAAAGAGTATATTTTCTCACCTAAAAGAGAATATTTCCAACTAAAAGAGTGGCACTCACGAAAGCGTCTTTTTCAAGATGTCTTTTTGTTTGTGTACCCTTCCTGGTTGCGGTCGCTATCTCTCCGCTTCTAACGGCCACGATCGCTGTATCTCGTGTTTGGGTGCTTCCCACGTGGAGACATAGTTCGTGGATGGTTCATGTCCTCATTGCGAGAACATGACCATGGCTACGTTGCGGTCGCCCAGCAGCTCCCCGTCTCGTTCATTCTACCTACGGGTATGAGGCTGAGTCGGTTAGCACTGGGGGCGATTTGGGAGCTTCTCCACTGGGTAAACCCCCATGGACCTCCCATTCCCCTGCACGCTCGTATGCCCCGGCCAGGTTCTGGGATGAGACCGCGAAGAGGATGAGATATCCATTGCAGCATCGGAGAGCGGGCTCGTCGTGTCTGACGTGGAAGACTCGGCTGGACTCCCACCCTCAGGTACGGTGGTCCAGTCGCAGGCGGACACGGAGCTGGCGGCCATGCTTGCCTGGGCAGCTGCGAGTGTCAGGCTGGAGTTGAACCCTCCACTTCCCCCTGAACCCTCACGGCTCGTCGATTGGTTCCTGGGGCTGGAGCGCCGCTCACCATTCCTTTCTTCCTGGAAGTGCATGAGGAGCTTACACGGTCATGGCAGGCACCTTTTACTACCCTCACTACCCTCGATGGTGGGGCGGCGAGGGGGTACTTGGTGATTCCTCGGGTGGATCAGGCGGTCACGGTGCACTTGTGCCCACAGAGCGCCACCATCTAGCGGAGTCATCCGAGGCTCCCGTCCAGGGCCTGTAGGCTCACTTCGTCACTGACGGCTAAGGCCTATGGTGCTGCAGGATGTGCCGCATCCGCCCTGCATGCCATGGCTCTTACCAAGCCAAGGCATTTAAAGAACTGCACGAGGGTAGTTCTGACCCTGGATTAATACAGGAGCTGTGCTCGGCGACCGACCTCACCCTCCGGGTGACTAAGGTCATGGCACGGTCTCTCGGGCAGGCGATGTCCACCTTGGTGGTCCAGGAATGCCACCTTTGGCTCAACCTGGTCGAGTCGAGAGAGGCTGACAAGGTTTGATTCCTTGACACCCCCATTTCCCAGGCTGGCCTATTCGGAGACGCTGTTGGAGACTTTTCCCGGCAGTTTTCAATTGGTAAGGAAGCAGACGGAGGCCATACAACATACCCTGCCCCGGCGCGGCTCGAGGCCCCGCACCCCGTCTGCTCGTCGCCAAGAGCATCCCCCTGTGGAGGTAACACCGGCTCCGCCGCAGACGCAGTGAGCCGTTCCCGGCGTGGAGCCGCCCGCAGGAAACAGATGCCACCCGAGGAAGGCTTCGAAGCGTCCCTGAGACAGGTAGCCCAGGAAGTCAGGAACCCTTCAGGGGCTGGTAAAGAGACCACTCCTTCCCCCGATGGAGGGTCAGGTGGAGAATCCTTATTTTCCTTTTCTTTTGATTTTGCTGCATGCCCAATGGGCTGTGGTACCCACTTTGTTAAGAAAAGAGCAGTCCACTCACTTCCTGGGTCTCACAGTTGGTGTTCATGGCCGTTGTTATCATGACCGCCGGACACCATTTCTCTCTGGCAGGTTCAGCGCCCCGGAGGCGGGACTTCTGCCCTCGCATGCCGAGCTGTGGCACAAGTCTGCTCCCAATGTGAAAGGTCTCCACAGGTCATGAGGACGTACTTCTTCCTCCCCCATCCCAGGCCATTCTGGGGGTAGTCACAAGGAGCCAGGAAAGTACTTTGATGTCCTTAGACTCGACACGGTCACAAGTGGCACCTCAGGCTCCACTCTGTTGCAAGGCCCCGCCCACCGATACGTCCGACATGGTTGTTCCCTTGGTCCCCCTCGCACGGAGCTTGGGGGCGTGGCTTGCGCTCCCCAACCCGTCGCGTTGGCTGATCAGGACTGTACAACTCGGCTATGATTCAGTTCGCCAGGTGTCCACCCAGGTTCAACAGCGTCCGCTTCACTGCAGTGAAAGGCGAGAACGCCACTGCCTTGCGCGCGGATATCGCCTCCCTCCTACGGAAGGACGCGATCGAGCCTGTCCATCCAGCTGAGATGAAGAAGGGGTTTTACAGCCCCTACTTCATCATACCCAAAAAAGGTGGCGGGTTGTGGCCAATCTTGGACCTGCGAGTTCTGAACCGAGCTTTGCACAGACTCCCGTTCAAGATGCTGATGCAGAAACGCATTCTAGCGAGCGTCCGGCATCAAGATTTGTTCGCGGCGGTAGACCTGAAGGACGCGTACTTCCATGTCTCGGTTTTACCTCAACACAGACCCTTCCTGCGGTTTGCTTTCGAGGGCTGGGCATACCAGTACAAGGTCCTCCTTGTACTGGCATCCTCAGCGGCAGTCACGTTGCTTGGGTTGATGCATATGAGAACGCTTCAGCACTGGCTCCAGACTCGAGTCACGAGATGGGCATGGCGCCATGGCACACACTGTGTGCTCATCACGCAGGTCTGTCGCCGTCTGTTCAGCCCTTGGTCCGACCTATCATTCCTACGGGCAGGAGTTCCCCTAGGGCAGGTCTCCAGGCACGTCGTGGTCACTACAGATGCCTCCAAGTGTGGCTGGGGTGCCGTGTGCAATGGGCACGCAGCTGCCGGCCCTTGGACTGGTCCGCAACTGTGTTGGTACATCAAATGCCTCGAGTTGCTGGCAGTATTGCTCGCCCTGCGGAGGCTTTTGCCATTGGTCCGGTCCAACACAGCAATGGTTGCGTACATCAACCACCAAGGCAGTCTACGCTCTTGTCAAGTGTCGCAATTCGCCCACCATCTCCTCCTCTGGAGTCAGCAGCAGCTCAAGTCGCTGAGAGCTGCTCATATTGCGGGCAACCTCAACAGCACAGTGGACATGCTGTAGAGGCAGGTCACGCTCAGGGGAGAGTGGAGACTACACCCTTAGGTGGTCCAGCTGATCTGGAGTCAATTCGGTCAAGCGCAGGTGGACCTGTTCGCTTCCCGGGAATCCTCCCACTGCCCGCTCTGGTATTCTCTGACCGAGGCTCCCCTCGGCACAGACCCATTGGCACACAGCTGGCCTCTGGGGCTGTGCAAGTATGCGTTTCCCCCAATGAGCCTACTTGCTCAGACGTTGTGCAAGGTCAGGGAGGATGAGGAGCAGGTCATCCTAGTGGCACCTTATTGGCCCACCCGGACTTGGTTCTCGGACCTCACACTCCTTGCGACAGGGGTGGCTGTCCCCCTCCACCTTGAAGGTGTATGTAGCCGCTATATCGGCACATCACGATGCAGTTGAAGGTAAGTATTTGGGGAAGCACGACTTGATCGTCAGGTTCCTGAGAGGCACGAGGAGGTTAACCCCCCCAGACCGTGCCTCGTTCCCTTGTGGGACCTCTCCGTGGTCCTTCGGGGTCTACGGGGAGCTCCATTTGAGCCTCTAGAGTCAGTAAAGTTAAAGGTGCTCTCTTTGAAGACTGCCCTCCTGATGGTGCTCACCTCCATCAAGAGGGTAGGGTACCTGCAGGTGTTCTCTGTCAGTGAACTGTGCCTGGAGTTCGGCCCGGGTGACTCTCACGTGATCCTGAGACCCTGACCAGGCTATGTGCCCAAGGTTCCCATGACCCCGTTCAGGGATCAGGTGGTGAACCTGCAAGCACTGCCCCAGGAGGAGGCAGACCAAGCCTTGTCATTGCTGTGTCCGGTGCATGCTTTGCGCATCTACTTGGATTGCACGCAGAGCTTTAGAAGCTCCGAGCAGCTCTTTGTCTGCTTTGGGGGACAGCGGAAAGGAAGCACTGTCTCCAAGCAGAGGATCGCCCACTGGGTCATTGACGCCATCGCTATGGCATATCACGGCCAGGACGATTTCTTTCCTTTTGGGAAAAAAAAAAAATAGAATAGGCCGTGGCTGGGCCGGCCGGTCCCCATTTTTTGTGCAGTTGACTTGTCGAGGTGCAGGGGACCATTTGACCCCAACAAGAGCATTGTGGGAGGTTACGTGACGGCCGGGTGCACTGGCTACGAGGCACACAGAGGTCTGCCCGTCTCGCCCCGCTAGTCCACATAACACAGTACAGTAGTCGTGGCGTTTTTTATAGGGACCCCTAGTGTCACTTCATCGACACAACGTCAAGTGAGTGACAGAAGGGGAATGTCTCGGTTACTGTCGTAACCTCCGTTCCCTGATGGAGGGAACGAGACATTATGTCCCTCCTGCCACAACACCAAACTACCCGCTGAATGGGCCGGGACCTTGTCTCGGCTCTTCAGAGCAAAACCTGAATGAGTGGTTGAATTCCAGCTCCTTTTATACCCGTATGTCCGTGGGAGTGCCGGTGCAAGAGGGGGAGAACCACTGTAATGCGCCATAAGACCAACAGCTCGTGAGGAAGAGAGATGAATGGACCAGTAGTAGTTCAGTTTGAATGAACACAACCACTCGGCTCCGAAGAAGAAATCTGAATGAGTGGTTGCATTCCAGCTCCTTTTATACCCGTATGTCCGGGGGAGTGGCATGCAAATTCCACTCGCCAATCCTCATTGGCCTTTTCTCAAAGATTAGAGATGTCTGGGGCTCCCAGGAGCGACCCCTAGTGTCACTTCATCGACACAACGTCTTGTTCCCTCCATCAGGGAATGGAGGAAACAAGACGTTTTATTGTGATAGAAGTCAATGCATATTATGTATATAACAGTCCCCTCTGCCAACCCCTCCTGTACAGTAGATTATAAAAAAAGAGTCCCATGATTGTGCCCCACATAACATCCCTTACCTGCAAAGCAATGAGAATGTTGGGCAGCGCTTGACCATAGGTGTTTTGGTAGTGCATTGCGAGTGCACTTACGGGCACCGCTGTCATCACATCACTCAGCATCTTGGCCATGCAGCCCGCAGTACCCACGCCAATGGTGTCCCCCAGGGAGACCTCATAACAGCCCAGTTCAAACAAGCGCTTTGCCACCTGGGCCGGAACAGAGGAAAGCCATGAAAACACTATCCCTCCTGGAAACATAAACAACATGAAGGTGTGCACACAGAGAGCTCATTCTGAGTGTTAGAAAGGCGCTGCAGTGTTATAACATCATGCAGGTTTTTCACAAACATCGTAATAAGGGCCTCATGGGACTATGAAAATTGTGGGTAGAAAAAATATGCACAGCGCTCAACACTCTGAGATTTATCACATGCTGGAAGGCCCATTTAAAAGAACAGTTTACCCAAAAGTGAAAATTCTTTCATTATTTACCAGTACTCACGCTTATGTCGCTCCAAACCTATATGAGTCTCTTTCAGTGCAATACCAAAATGTCTTTTCACTTTTTTCCATACAGTGAAAGTGGTTGGGAACCAGGGGTTGTCAAGCTCAAAATGACAAAAAAGAACCATTAAAGGTAGATATCCTAAAAGTAGTCCATATGACTGTGTGCTGTATTCCAAATCTTCTCAAGCCATGTGATTGCTTTGTGTGAGGAGCAGAAAAAAAAGTAATATGACCAAAGCAGACCAGCAATATGTAAGCACAATTTAAGCAGTCCAAAATTTAAGCTCTGAAATGGACTACAAAAGTTGTAAAAGCTACAAAAATGTTGTGTCGATGTTATATCCAATCTTCTCAGGTCAAGCGGATACCGTTACCCTCCACTGTAGCTCTCAAACAAAATATGGCTAATCACATGTCATATGTCAATGACATTTGCTCACAAGACACATGACAACCAATTGTATCAGCATGCCATTTTTGTAGCCCTTACAACCTTAATTTTAGAGCTTAAATTTTTGTCTACTTAGATTTTACTTAAATTTTGCTAGGGTAACACTTACATTAATGTTCCCTGTGTTAAATGTTTATAAAGGGGTTCATTAATGACTAAAAAGTAATTTACATATGCATTATAAATCATTAATATGCAGTTATAACAACATTCATAAAAAGGGTGACTTTCATGCAATACCTGTCAAATAGTGAGCCATTTTACCTCATATGTAATACATGCTTTATAACATTTATTCAGCATTAGTAACCTATGAAAATGTACCCTAACGTAAAGTAGACATATGTGATGCATTTATTAAAGGAATATTCCATGTTCAATAAAAGTTAAACTCAACTGACAGCATTTGTGGCATAATATTGATTACCAAAAAAAATAATTTCGACTTGTCGCAAATTTCTTTAAAAATAAATAAAATAAAAATCGAGGTCCAATGAGGGACTTATAATGGAAGTAAATGGGGTAAATTTAGGGTTTAAAGGCAGAAATTACATTAATTATTCCGTTAAAAGATGTGTATTATTTAAGCTGTTAAGTTGTTTAATAATTTTTTTAATGGTCATTTTAGGGTTTTAGGGTTTACGGTGTTAGTTGTCATGGCAACAAATTAAAAAAAATGGATATAACTTTATACAGAAAAGTAAGCGATTGTATCACACTAAAATGTTTTTGTTTTGTGGCTATACTTTTTAGTATTTTAACATTTAAGGATTGACTCCATTGTAAGTGCCTTATTGTAACCAAAATTTCTGTGGTAATCAACATTACGCCACATGCTGTCGGTTAAGCCTAACATGTATTAAACCTAGAACATTCCTTTAAGGACCTGCCAACATTAGAAACAAGTTCATAAAAGTTCAGTATGGTTTAATGGTCATCAGCCTTTATTATAGTATGATATATGCTGTGAATGTGCATGAAGACCTGAAAAGTGATTTTGCAGAGGTAACTCGGACAAGGTAAAAAACATTATTTTGACATCAGTGTGACAAGGAAAGTGACAACACAAGTGAGTCAAGACATTACAGTAAAATACAGGAATATGAACAAAGTGGACTGTTGCAAAATGACACAATACCTCATTTTAATCTTGCTATCAGTCTATTTTGCTAAAGTGTGACAGTCATGAATTAGTGCATTTTATGGTTTTGAGAAATATAAGCATAAATAAGTATATTTATTAGGCATTTATAGCATATACTGTATGTTACAGTGCTCACTATTTGGCATGGATTGGATGAAAGTTGTTTTACACATGTTGCTATAACTGCTTTTAAATTCTTTATAAGGCATTTGTAAATTACTTGTTATTCATTAATGAACCCCTAATGTGAAGTGTTACCTTTGCTGGCCTACTTTGGATGTATTGCAAAAAGCAGCCAGGATATTCTTCAAAAATTTTGGAAGAAGTTGTGTTTGAAAGAACATGAGGGTGAGTAAATAAAGACAGAATGTACTTTTTTGAGTGAACTGTTCCTTTTATTCTGCATTAGGCTGCTGTTTTACGTTGAACAATTCGACTGCACGACTGCACAATTCTCTTATTGTACCTTTGTGACTTGTGATGGTTTTACTTGTCCCTCATACAGGCAGCCAAGAGCACAGGAAACGTCCCTGGAAATAAGTGAAAGAACTATCAGAGGTAAAGTTCAGCCTATGCTGTAGAATATATAGCCATGAGCTTATCTGCAGTCATGCAACAGGTGAAATAATGCCAAGTGCTGTTTTATTGCAACCACAAGTAGACCAGAACTGCTAAGATGGAATACATCTATCACTGAATAAAACAAAATGTTCAGTGGCAGGCAAAACATATGGTCGGTGTCAAACAGTTGTGACAAATAGTACCAATAGTGTTGACAGTGGAAATGAGAAATGTTGCTGGAGAGCGACGTAAAAGCTATATGTGCTTTCCATATGTGAAGGAAACATGTACTGCTGGACAAAGTGAACAAACAAGTTAAAAGTTGAGAATGTTTCTCTTGGGCTCATGCTAAGTCAGACAATACTGCTGTTTGCTACCAGAATTTTCGTGGAGTTTCTACTTGAGCAGCAGGCGTTGAGTCACATTTGCCAGAATGAGTACGTCAGACTGAAGTTTGGCAGGTTTTTTCTTCAATGAGAGAGCACAGCCTACAAACTCTGGACACATCTGGACTTGTACTTGTAAGTGATACAAAGCACCACACTGCAGACCCATCTGGAAATTTAATTATTTACTCATTAATTCTAGAATAATTTTATGTCGCTTGTGTGCGCCATCCCAAAACCTCAAAGAAGAATAGTCCAAAAGTTCCAAAATAAAAGAAACCATTGACCTTTTGGTTTAACCAAAGATAAATCTTATAACTTTCTTATATAAACTGACAGTACAGTACTCCTAGAGTACAGTACTACAGTCTTAGTAAGACAAGTAGTCCCTTAGTACATGGGACAATCCCCCTAGAACAAGTATCTTACTCAAGGGTATAATCGTGGCAGCTCATGGGCAGGTTCATATGGATTCTGGGCCCGAAAGTTCTGCAGATTCAGTAAAATTGCAACACCTGTTATTCCCAAAGTTCTACACATTTCCCACCCTTGCATCTTCGTTTAACACATATGGCTAATTTGATCGTGCTTTCAGCCACCAGTGGACTCTCAGCTCCATTTCCAAAGAATTTCCCCAAACCCCATAGAACATGCAAAATTGTCAGCAGATTTAATCTGGGCCTGCACACGGGTTGTCCCTTGCAAAATTCGAACCTCAACCATACAGCTACAGTATGTACTTGACCAAAATTACCCTTACCGCCGTGTGTACACATTACGGTTCATGAATTTAACAATGACATACAGTATGTAAAAGACAAAAAAATAAATAAAAAAATGCAAGAATGTCAGCCTTTTTTCAATAAATGGAAACTGTTGCATCAAAGGTATTAGTTAATCGTACAATCTTCCTGAAAATCAAACAAAAATACCTTCTAAATGATCAAAATTTGGTCCAGATCTTCATCCACTATGCCACACAATCCCTTTAAGTAATAAGCATCAGCACAATCCTGGCAGTGAAAATGTTTCTGCATCACTAGCTACAGTATGTATTCATCAAAGCTGCTAAATTAATTCAAGCAAAAACTTGGAATATCACAAGACAATTTCAGAGTAAAGCATCGTTGACATCCCATGTGTGTAAGAGAACAAAACTGAAGTTGAAGCCAACGTGGCTTTTATTAAATGTAATAAATTGCTTGCAGTTTAGAGCACGCAGACAAAATGCTCTGATGAACTTCATGTTTACTAGCGTTATGGGAGGTAATAGAAGTCAATCATTTTGATGACCTGGTTTGTGTCCAGCATTTCAAAATGACCAGAGCAACATTTGAGATGCTATGTAATGATATTGATGGCAATCTTTTAGCGAATTATGTATTCAAATGGACTTTTGAGGCAAAGTAGCATGACTTTGATGCGCATCTGTAATAAAAAAATAAATAATAATTTACTCCTCAAGTGAGCCGACTATGTAAATTTAAGCACATTTTGGCAACTTTATTTGCATCTTAGTATTTCCACTGAGCAAATTTTATGCGATTTCCCAGAATTTGCATACAAATATGTGGGTGAAAAACCAGCTACTGCTAGATAATTCATTGCACACCCCTTTTATTGACTATTCGCACAAATTCTGAACTCCACAGAAAGCTTCGCAAATTTAGCAAAAAGTATGCATCATGCATAGTTATGCACATCCCTTGCACATTTCTTTATTCAGTATTTTTACTAATTTGAATATGTTTTTAGATACCAGGAAGAGTGTAGTAATTTCAGATCTATTTAACATACACCATTCAGAATTCTGCTAATTTTCCCCCAGAATCATTGCAGAAGATACAAAAAGTCAGCAGTTTCCATCTGGGCTCAAGGTTGTCCCTTCTAAAGCTTCAACCTACAGCCATCCAGTCACTAGTTCTTTATGCACAATATGCCAAACCACCTGTACGATTAAGTACAATTCACAACACAATCTTTTCTTCTGCTTAAACTGGTTTGATTGCTTAGATTGTTTTTGTGAGATCAGCCTGTTGACCTGATTTTCACTCAAAATTAGTGTTTAAATGTGAAAGTGCACATGATGGAAACTGGCCTAGAGAAATAAGTAGAATAGTTGGAGTCAGTAACACACACCCCCACACTGGGATCCCCTCCTGTTTGGCTGCAGTGATGACCTGCTTGAACCTCCGCAAACTCTCCTCTATGGAGCAGTTGATGTTCTTCCTGCAGAATGTCTCTGAAGCAGAACCAAACACTGCAACTTCAGTTGTTCCCGCTGCAAACTTCAACAGGAAACATTTCATCAAACTTGTGCTTATAGATGTTGGCTTATGAGGGCGACTCGCTTGATTAGCAAGCGAAGCAATTAGAGATGGGGCTCATTTACAAATAAATGCTCCAAATGAAAGCTGCAAAGGTTGTGCTTGTATGTAAAGTTAAGTGACCCTGGAAGCGTAGGTAGAGAACATGTATAAATAAAGTGGTTTATTATACAAGAACAACATCATTGACCTGGCATGGAAGGTAAATTGCAAATGTCACTTGTAAATAAATGTTAATGATGCAAATATTTACTTACAGCTGCCTGGAAGCCCTGAATATTGGGCGTCAGAACAGGATATCTTACTTCAGGAGAACTTTTAATGCCTTGCAGCACTGCAGTGTGGTCTGCCATCTAATAAAAACACACAGTAGCCTAGTTTCCATCCACTTTTCACGCTATTTTGTTATCCACAAAGTGAAAATGCCAAAAAATGTTGCCGTCTATTTTTTCAAATGGCCTTTTATCGATAAAAATGGTGTGCGTGATGACGTCATACCTAAAAAAAAAAAAACACTTTAGTTTTGGTTTATCGCAAAATAAATCTGCCCTTAAGCCATTTCCATACAGAAATGTGTGTTTATCGCTAATTCGCCTCCCAGATGTCCCTAATTTTTTTCCTCTGAAGTTTTGATAAAATGGTAAAAGAGACAATTCATTGAAATTAGCCGGCTTACTGTCATTTTAATTTCACAAATAAAAGCAATCAGAAGAGGAGGAATTGCAATCAAAAGGGAGCTGTTGCCCTTCTGATAGGACTGCAGTATTGGTCCTGATGTTGCACCTATCGCAGGTTGCCACCAGTTCCGACCCAAAAGTGAATCGTCATGGCCCTGTTCAAGCTGGCAACCTGCACCAAGTAGTGGGGGAAACTTTCGGTCTTACTATAAGGACCATCCATCAATGTGTATATGCTGTGTGCACAGCTATTAAAGAAAAAAATAATGCGGTGTAATATCAAATCAAAATCAAATCACTTTTATTGTCACACAACCATATGCACAAGTGCAACAGTGGGTGAAAGTGTTGGGTGCAGTTCTGAGCAACACAGCAGTCATGACAGTGATGAGACATATACCAATTTACAATAAACATCAGATTTACACAACACAATTTACATATCTAATTTACAATAAACATCAGATTTACACAACAAAATTTACATATCTAATATACACATAATTATACAACAAAATAATAATATACAATGTACAGTATACAATACACATAATATAGAATACACATACACATAATAGAATACACATACAATAAAAATAGTATATAAAGTATATATAAAATATACAGTAGGTTGTATTGTACTGTATTAACATTCAGGCTGGCGGTTGATAGTCAGTTGCCAGTGTGTTGTTAAGAGAGAATATAATTTATGACAGTCCGGTGTGAGATAATAGTGCAGTGCTGATGTATGTTGATCGTGAGAGATCAAGAGTTCAAAAGTCTGATTGCTTGGGGGAAGAAGCTGTCATGGAGTCGGCTGGTGTGGGTCCTGATGCTGCGATACTGCCTGCCTGATGGTAGCAGTGAGAGCAGCCCATGGCTCGGGTGGCTGGAGTCTCTGATGATCCTCCAAGCTTTTTTCACACCACCTGGTATATATGTCCTGGAGGGAGGGAAGCTCACCTCCGATGATGTGTCTGGCAGTTCGCACCACCCTTTGCAGGGCTTTGCGGTTGGGGGCTGTGCTATTGCCATACTAGGCAATATTGCAGCCAGTCAGGATGTTCTCTACAGTGCTGGTGTAGAACCGTGTGAGGATGTGGTGTTTCATTCCAAACTTCCTCAGCTGTCTCAGGAAGAAGAGGTGCTGATGAGCCTTCTTCACAATGGCCTCAGTGTGGACGGACCATGTGAGTTCCTCTGTGATGTGGACACCAAGGAACTTGAAGCTGCTGACTCTCTCCACCGGAGAGACCATTGATGGTGATGGGGCTGTGTTCTGTCTTTTCTCCTGAAGTCCATCACAAGCTCCTTGATCTTGCTGACATTGAGGGAGAGGTTGTGCTCCTAACACCATCGTGCCAGAGTGTGCACCTCCTCTCTGTAGGCTGTTTTATCATTGTCAGTGATCAGACCTACCACTGTCATATCATCAGCAAACTTAATGATGGCATTGGAGCTGTGTGTTGCCACACAGTCATGTGTACAAGAAATACAAGAGTGGGCTGTGAACAGCCTTGCAGGACTCCAGTGTTGAGGGTCAGTGATGAGGAGATGTTGCTGCACATTCTAACCACCTGGCATCTGCTTGACAGAAAGTCCAGGATCCAGCTGCACAGCGAGCACATTTAAGCAAATTATTTTGGATTGCTTAGGTACAGGCACAATGGTGGATGTTTTGAAGCATGTGGGGACTACAGACAAGGAGAGGCAACGGTTGAAAATGTCCATAAAAACACCAGCCAGCTCTGATGATGCGGCCTGGAATGCCATCAGGACCCGCAAGCTTTACGGATATTCACCCGTCTGAAGGATTGGGTTACATCTGCTACAGAGACGGAGAGTGAACTAACATCTGTAATTTCGGCCGCGAGAGCTCTCTCAGCGAGGGCGGTGATATTTCCCTCGAAATGTGCATAAAAAGTATTTAGCTCATCCAGGAGAGAGGCAGCGGTGTTCACGGCGGTGTTTTTATTCCCTTTGTAGTCCGTGATGATATTAATTCCCTGCCACATGCTTCTAGAGTCAGTGGTGTTGAACTGTCCTTCAATCTTGTCCCTGTACTGGCGTTTTGCTGCTCTTATAGTTTTGCGGAGGTCATAACTGGCTTGTTTATGCTCCTCCGCATTCCCGGAATTAAAAGCAGAGGACCGCGCATTAAGTGCCGCACGAACATCGCTATTAATCCATGGTTTCTGGTTGGGGTAGATCCGTATTGTTTTGGTCAGAACAACGTCCTCTACGCACTTTCTGATGAAACACGTTACGCTATCAGCATACACCTCGATGTCATCATCAGAGGCGGACCGGAACGTCTCCCAGTCAAAAACAGTCTTGTAGCGTAGAATCTGATTGGTCCGACAGGTGGGTGCTTCCTGTTTCAGTTTCTGCCTGTAAGCGGGCAGAAGCAGAATGGAAGAGTGTTCTGATTTGCCAAATGGTAGGCGGGGGAGGGATTTGTAGCCATCCTGGAAGGGAGAGTAGCAATGGTCCAAAACCCGGTCCCCTTGTGTGTTGAAACTGATGTGTTGGTGGTATTTTGGTGCAATTGATTTAAAATCGGCTTTGTTAAAGTCCCCGGTCACAATGAACGTGGCCTCAGGGTGCGCGGTTTCCTGCTTGCTTATAATCCCATACAGTTCTTGAGTGCCCGGTCTGTGTCAGCTTGTGGCAGGATGTACACAGCGGCGGGATGTACACAGCAGTGATAATGACTGCTGTGAATTTCCTTGGTAGCCAGAATGGTCGACACAGAAGCATTAGAAATTCCAGATCAGGAGAGCAGAAAGACTTGATAGAATGTATGTTCCTCTGATCACACCAGGATTTGTTGACCATAAAACATACACCACCACCTCTGCTTTTACCTGAGAGGTCTTTCGCTCTGTCCACTCGGTGCATGGAGAACCCCGCAGGTTCGATGGCTGAATCTGGAATCTCAGCAGACACCCAAATTTCTGCAAGGCAGATAATGCAGAAGTCCCTCATCTCTCGTTGGAAAGAGATCCACGCTTTTATAATGTAGGCTAATTCCATGACTGCCGTCTATTATTTTGAATGGTGTGGAAAAGCAACTTTAAATAAATGGATTGCTACCGCGATTAAATTAATCACAAACAGTGGCCATTAATTTGTTCTCCGTGCACTTGTCAATGTGCATGATACGAGATTTGTTTTGGCACTCCTAGTAGTGTCATGTTTGCAGCATCAGATCTATATGCCGTTAAGATAAATCCATAATCATGTACAACTGGCTTTCAAGGATGTATACCTTGTCATGATTAACACAGGCTAACGATTGGTGTAAATTTTGTCATGTGACACAACATTTTTGCGTTAATGCAAATCTGACAAAAATAGTTTCCAAATCAGTTTTTCGTGACATTTGAAGTATCGACAGAGTTTATGCTCTAGAGTTAAACGGAAAAATATTGTGTCGACACTTTATTTTAATTTTAATTTTAGCGATAATTTGCGTTTCCATCAGCTTAATTTTGATGCGCTAAAACTTTTCACAAAAAAGTCCTTGGAAACATGGTTAGTTTCAAACAATATGAAAAGAGATATTATAGGTGTGGGTGAGAAACACATCAAGTCCTTTTGTCCTATAAATTATACTCCTTGCCCAGTAGGTGGCAATATGCATGAAGAATGTAAATAGCCAAAAACAAGTGAATGTGGTGATATTTTTTATGCAAATAAATGCCCCTTTGACAATTTTTTTGTTTTATTTGAAATGACTGATTTGTTCCATTTTAGACATGGTTACCTATTATCACATGTACACAGTATATAATATCGTATACAGTATAATATTATATGCAGAATAGTATGATATAATATTTAACTTTTACACCTCAAAATCAGTTTTTGAAAATTCCTGTTAATTGAAATGATCACTCTTCATAGGCAGAGAAAGAACTAAAAAATAAGCTGTATATTTGTCGCCACAAAATTTTTGGGATTAAAGGCATTTAGTGTTACAGTCCCTTGTCTCCCCTACTTTGTGCCAAATGTTTTTGAACAAATGCAGTTTTTGAACATAATTAGAACATCCAGTTCAGTGGTTTTGTGTAGACAAAAAGAGGCCACAGAATATCACTCAACACACTGAGGCTTTACAATAACAGCTTATTACCTGTGCTACCCACTTTGAAAACACAAAGCTAGTGGCTTCGATCACAGGCAAGCCGGTCTGAGAGAGCATGTCTGTCAGCTGGATTTTGACCTCCGTAAGCACCATTTCCTGCACAAATACAATGGCACAAAAGTATTGGGTTTCTAGCGATGCTCCTAGGGAGAGTGTACATCTGTGAGCCACAGGTACAACATGCTTTTGAGCTGAATAATTCATTTACCAATACAACCCAATGAATTGTTTCCTTGGAAAAAGATACAATAGCACAGTACATCATAAGGAAGCAATTATCAGAATATTGTGAAAATGGAAATTTGTCATAAAAATGTGTCATACTTGAATGTGTAATTGATTAGCCATCTGCTAGTGTAATGACACCAACTCGGGAGCTGAGATGAAACCATTTGCAAGAGTTTATTGCACTGAACACAGGAAAAGCAGATAAGCAATGTGAGTTAGTATTCAGGTAAGGTACAAAGTCTTTGAACACAGTCTTTGGTCATACAGTGAACTAAGGCAGTAGGCACAGATCCCCCAATGGTTCATTTCAAACCAATACAGGTAACTTAAACTTCAGACAGGGTCAGAAGGTGAGTCACTTTCATAATGTGAGGAGCAGGTTTGTATAACAAAAACTACATTCAGAGTTCAGTCACGTTTCCAGCACATTCAGAACATTTGACCAAAAATAAACGAGGCCTGGTAAGTAGTTCCATAGTGGGTTTAATTGTGATCTTCATATAATAAAAAGAAAAGAGTTCAAATCTGCCTGTTTTAACAAAAATAATCAACCCATGGGACATGACGTTGAAGAAACACTCATTCCAAGTATAAAAAAAAAAAAAAAAAAAAATTTATACCAGTCAAAGGTGGTTTTTGATGGTCAGGCTGGCGTAGTTTGATGGGTTTTAGAGGGTTTTTGGGCATTTGTTAGCTGGTAGACTTGCTTAAACCAGCTAAGACCTGCAGCAAAACACCTCAGGCTGGTTTATGCTGGTCTTATCAGCAGCGTTTTGGTTTATTATGTTTAAGTATTAAAGATATAAAGTGAAGGGTATATATAAAACCACATACAATTTCTACCTTCTCATTTTGAAGTCCATATCTTGGCCCGACCTCCACAATTTTGACAAAATGTGGAATCTTGGGCAGTTTGGAACGCTGTAAATTGAAAAAAAAACAAAAAAACAATGAGAAAGGAAGGACAATATAACAATTTCACAGAGCTGTGCGGAAAATCTGAGAGGTGGAGTAAAATTCCTGTTCTGTGCTTCCTCTCAAATGATGTGTACGAATTCATGTTTTGAATCTGAGATCCTCGCCAGGTCATTTATGACATAATGTGCATTGGAAACGAGCATTTCCTGCCTTCCAATGATAAAACCAAAGTCCAACCTCTGAATTCGGGGAGTAGTGTTACGAGAGGCCAACAGACTGTTTATAGAAGATTTGAATGGCTATAAAACTCAGCCTCTTGATACTAAAATCCTTCCTTCGTGGAAGTGTTCAGAGCCTGCATAGCTTCTTTAGAGCTGAGCTTGATTTAATCCTGCTATCATGAAAGGAGGAAAAGGATGTGTGAATGGAACAATAATAAACTGTTCTCTTTAAGAAGTTTCGGGGTGCAGCTGGTAGGCGGTGGAGAACCGGAGCGGTTTGTCCAGGCCTACAGTTAAAACAGCCAAGTAAATTCACTTATCAATCAAACTCACTCTCTTTAAACTCACCGCTCACAGAAACACAGTCTCCACTAGTGCTCAGCACAATTTTGTATTTTATTTTATTTTTTTGTCAACAACATAAATTAGACAGAAACATCTCTGTCTTCGGATAGAACTGGGTGTGGGCGGGGCTTAAACTGGAAGTGCATAAAAACTAAATGAAATGCCCATTTTTTAATGTTACTCTTACATTTATAGTTTCTATTAATAAAATTTGCCTTGTATATGCCTTTTCATAATAATAGCTTAATAATAATAATAATAATAATAATTATTATTATTATTATTATACAACTTGTATTTAAACAAAAATATTATTTTATTCTTTTTTTTTTTTTTTCTTACCAGATGAAGCTGAATTTGCAGGCTACATTAACTGTGGAATATGTTGTGGTTTCTCCTGGTATTTCTGATATTAATATCTGCATGAAACAGAATTTTCATTTGTCTGTGCATGTATAACAACATTGTTCTGAAGTGTTAAGCAAAATGTGAAATGCCAAGCACACATTTTGCAGTGAATAATAAATACAAATTTAAACATTAAAAGAAATGAAAATAAAAACAACATAGACTATAAACAGGTTAAAGTCCCATCAAATTATAAGAAATTTTTACGATAAGACACCATTACTTAGTTAAATAATAATAATAATAATAATAATAATGTTAAGTTTATATAGCACCTTACCAAAGGTAGCACAGATTAAAGAAGAAGAAAAAAAAGATGGAGCATGTTTAATTTTATTCGTTTTACATAAGGAGGAATATTCCTAATAGATGAGTACTCTATTGAGCATTTTAACTCTGCTGGCCAAAAGGTTGTTGAGCATGGGGGAATATTCGCTGTCTTTTTCTGCACATAGTCCTCTTTTCGGCCATCTTCAGCCAGTCGCGGCCAGTTCGGCATAACATGGCAGCCCGTTTCAGCTTATCACCACCAATTCGGCCCACCAGGAAATGTCTCAGTTCTTCCTATAGCCAGTCCGCCCCTGGCTGAAAGTGTCATAGTCATATATATATATATATATATATATATATATATATATAATATAAAACTTTGAAACTCTTTAGAGGACAGGGATGGAAGTTATTTTTTGAAATTGTTTTATGTTTCCTCGTAATACAATTTGTGTTTCCTTGCAATAGTTTGCATTGCCTCACAATGATTTTGCGATCCCTTACAGAAATTAACTATGGTTTTACTACAGTTATACTGTAGTTCACCAATGGTATTTTTAGTATAACCATAACCATAAAATTTTACCAAGGTTTACTACAGTAACCATATTTTAACCATGATATTAGTGGTTGAACCATAATAATAATAAAGGAAACCCAAAACTATTGTAATAACATTAATATTATCATATGTTATTATGGTTTTACTACAAATATCATGGTTAAAATGTGGTTATTGTACTGAAACCATGGTACATTTTTGGTTATTTTTTTACTACAAATACCATAGTTAAACACTAGTTACTGTAGTAAAATCATTGTTGCAGTAGTTTTCATTAGAGATGTATAAAGGTATTGTCACAAATGCTGCCAATACTTCTTAACCTGTGTTGAACCCAGAACATTCCTTTAACCCCAGATTGTTCCAGAAGATTGTCCCTATAGCAAGGGCGTAGTCAGGAAATAATTTTTGGGTGGGCCTCATTATTAATGGATGGGCCAAGTTTTTACCCAAATTTATTTTTACCAAATTTTCCTTAACAACAGAGAAGTGGCACATTCAAACAGTTCTTTCACACTTTCAGAAATCAGAATTTAAGCACTTTTTAAACTATTTTATAAATATATATTTGAAGGCAAAGAATAACCTCTAATATTCTGGGTGGGCCTGGGTCTAATTTGGGTGGGCCTAGGCTCACCCTGGCCCACCCTTGGTTATGCCACTGCCCTATAGTAAATTCATGGTGACATCACGTAAAAGTCATGGAAAGAAATGTTGCAAAAAACAATTATTTGATTCTACTCAGTCTGACGAATTTGTGTGTTGGTTTTTCAGAGTATCTACAGGATTGCTTTTCTCTCCACATTACTATATCATACATACTGTTACTCATGTGTAAAAACACAAGCCCACCTTCTCTTCCCACAGGAGGATGAGGCAACCAAGGGTAATCTTGCAAGAGACTCTCATAGCTCAGGCAGAGCTTGACTGCAGAGGAGATATTCCCCATCCGGCCAACACGTTCTGCTAGCCAAGTGTTGCTCCCATCTGACACCTGTAGAGATCAGTTTACACACGCTTCTTTACACTTTTTACAGAGCTTTCGGAACAGCAATAGGAGCCTGAGGAAGTTGAGGGCATCAGGAGCAAAATATGACTCAGCTGTTACCATGACAGCAGCATCCCTGTGCGGTGATGATGCAGTGAGGGGGAGGGGCGCCAGAAAGCATTTTGTTCGATCCAGACTGACAGCTCCATGTGAAGTGCTGGACACGCTGGGATTCTCGGCTCTACAATAAGATTAACCACAAGCTGCTTATTTTACAGTGCTTGGCTCCCCTCCCCAGCGGAAATCTATGGCTTGGGGGAAATACGCAGCTTTTATTGATCTCCTGTGACTGAGGATTTCAATGGCTGGTCATGCCACTCTTGCCAATGTCAACTGTGCTGTGTTATAAAATCTCTCTCTGTAAAGTTGGGCCGCAATTTACTTGTGAAAGAGCCATTCTTCTCAGCCCAGGTGCTTACAATAGAGAGGTTTAAGGAAGCTCTTGTGCTGAGCTCTTCCTCAATAAGATGCCAGAGTGTAGTGAGAGGGTCTGGCTTCTATCTCACGGGGGAAAAAGCGACTGGAGTGACCAGGGAGCCCACTTATTAGGTATCAGTATTTTTGCATGGTATATAGACTGATGCCTCATAAGCTGAATTGAAATATTTTGAAAGAACTATAGAAAAAAAGTGAAGAATGACCAACTAAGGGAATTCAGACACTTTTTGAGCAATGACATTTCCATGACCTGCCCAGTTGTTTTTGGTATATATATATATATTCCCAACCCTGTAGGGAACCAACAACTGGCTGACGACCCAAGGACTCAAGATGGCGCCGAGTATGGCTGCTGCGTTGCGACCTCCGACACAACATAGTAGTGTTTTGTTTGTTTTGTTCACAATTTTTTTTGTCTTGGATGTTGTCTGCCTTATTGTCTATGACAGACAAACACTTTTGGACATTGGTTCAGCAATCTCACACCGTAAACCGGACTTCACATTCCTCAATGCCGACCCGCTGTTTACAAACACGCAAGCGGAGCCCTTTGTCTGGGCAGCACGGCCGCGGAAACGCAAAAGGAAAAGGGGAAACAGAGCCGGCGTTCTCATCAGAGTAAGACGCCGTGCAAATCGACCCCCGCTACCCACTATTCTACTGGCAAATGTTCAGTCTCTGGATAACAAGCTCTGCGAGCTGAAAGCGTGGATCTCTTTCCAACGAGATACAAGGGACTGCTGCATTATCTGCCTTACGGAAACTTGGATGTCTGCGGAGATTCCAGACTCAGCCATTGAACCTGCGGGGTTCTCCGTGCACCGAGCGGACAGAGCGAAAGACCTCTCAGGTAAAAGCAGAGGAGGTGGTGTATGTTTTATGATCAACAAATCCTGGTGTGATCAGAGGAACATACATTCTATCAAGTCTTTCTGCTCTCCTGATCTGGAATTTCTTATGCTTCTGTGTCAACCATTCTGGCTACCGAGGGAATTCACAGCGGTCATTATCACAGCTGTGTACATTCCCCCACAAGCAGACACAAACTGGGCACTCAAGGAACTGTATGGGATTATAAGTGAGCAGGAAACCGGGCACCCTGAGGCCGCGTTCATTGTGACCGGGGACTTTAACAAAGCCAGTTTAAAATCAGTCGCACCAAAATATCACCAGCACATTAGTTTCAACACACGAGGGGACTGGGTTTTGGACCATTGCTACTCTCTCTTCCGGGATGGCTACAAATCCCTCCCCCGCCCACCATTTGGCAAATCGGACCACTCTTCCATTCTGCTTCTGCCCGCTTACAGGCAGAAACTGAAACAGGAAGCACCCACCCTCAGAACGATCCAGTGCTGGTTGGACCAATCAGACTCTACGCTACAGGACTGTTTTGATCACATGGACTGGGAGATGTTCCGGTCCGCCTCTGATGACGACATTGAGCTTTACGCTGATAGTGTAATGTGTTTCATCAGAACGTGCGTAGATGACGTCGTTCTGACCAGAACAATACGGATCTATCCGAATCAGAAACCATGGATTAATAGCGATGTTCGCGCGGCACTTAATGTGCGGACCTCCGCTTTTAATTCCGGGAACGCGGAGGAGCATAAACAAGCCAGTAATGCCCTCCGAAAAACCATCAGAACCGCAAAACGCCAGTACAGGAGCAAGATTGAAGGACAGTTTAACACAACCAACTCTAGAAGCATGTGGCAGGGAATTAACATCATCATGGACTTTAAAGGGAATAAAAACTCCGCCGTGAACACCGCTGCCTCTCTCCTGGATGAGCTAAATACTTTTTATGCACGTTTTGAGGGAAATAACACCGCCCTCACGGAGAGTTTAGTTCACTCTCCGTCTCTGTAGCGGATGTAACCCGATCCTTCCGATGGGTGAATATCCGCAAAGCTGCTGGCCCAGACGACATTCCGGGCCGCGTCATCAGAGCGTGCGCGAACCAGCTGGCTTGTATTTTTACGGGCATTTTCAACCTTTCCCTCTCTTAGTCTGTAGTCCCCACATGCTTTAAAACATCCACCATTGTGCCTGTTCCAAAACAATCAAAAATAACTTGCTTAAATGACTGGCGTCCTGTTGCTCTGAACCCCATCATCAGCAAATGCTTTGAGAGACTAATCAGAGATTACATCTGCTCTGTATTGCCTCTCTCTCTTGACCCGCTGCAGTTTGCGTACCGCAACAACCGCACCACTGATGATGCCATTGCATCTACAATACACACTGCTCACTCCCACCTGGAAAAAAAGAACACTTATGTGAGAATGTTGTTTGTAGACTACAGCTCAGCATTCAACACCATAGTGTCCTCCAAGCTAGATGAGAAACTCCGGGCTCTGGGCTTAAACAGCTCGCTGTGCAGCTGGATCCTGGACTTCCTGTCAAGCAGACGCCAGGTGGTTAGAATAGGCAGCAACATCTCCTCCTCACTGACCCTCAACACTGGAGCCCCATAGGGCTGTGTTCTCAGCCCACTCCTGTATTCCCTGTACACACATGACTGTGTGGCAACACATAGCTCCAATGCCATCATTAAGTTTGCTGATGACACGACGGTGGTAGGTCTGATCACTGACAATGATGAAACAGCCTACAGAGAGGAGATGCACACTCTGACACACTGGTGTCAGGAGCACAACCTCTCCCTCAACGTCAGTAAAACAAAGGAGCTTCTGTTGGACTTCAGAAGAAAAGACAGAGAACACAGCCGCATCACCATCAATGGAGCACCAGTGGAGAGAGTCAGCAGCTTCAAGTTCCTGGGTGTCCATATCACTGAGGAACTCACATGGTCCATCCACACTGAAGTCCTTGTGAAGAAGGCTCATCAGCGCCTCTTCTTCCTGAGATGGCTGAGGAAGTTTGGAATGAACCACCACATCCTCACATGGTTCTACACCTGCACTGTAGAGAGCATCCTGACTGGCTGCATCTCTGCCTGGTACGGCAATAGCACAGCCCACAACCGCAAAGCACTGCAAAGGGTGGTGCGAACTGCCAGACACATCATCGGAGGTGAGCTTCCCTCCCTCCAGGAAATATATACAAGGCGGTGCGTGAAAAAAGCTCGGAGGATCATCAGAGACTCCAGCCACCCGAGCCATGGGCTGTTCTCACTGCTACCATCTGGTAGGCGGTATCGCAGCATCAGGACCCACACCAGCCGACTCCATGATAGCTTCTTCCCCCAAGCAATCAGACTTCTGAAATCTTGATCTCCCACGATCAAATACATCAGCACTGCACTTTATTACTCTTACTCTTATATCTCACACCGGACTGTCATAAATTATATTATTATTATATTATATTCTCTCTTAACAACTGACTATCAACCGACAGCCTGAATGTCAATACAGTACAATACTGTACATTCTATATATATATATATATATATATATATATATATATATATATATATATATATATATATATATATATATACTTTTTTTATATATATTTTTATTTTTTATTTTTATTCATTAATGTGTATCTATATAGTGCGTATTGTATACTGTACAGTGTATGTTATTATTTGTATACTGTTGAGTGTAATTATGTGTATAACAGATGTTTAATTGTGCTGTGTTAATTGATGTTATTGTAAATTGTCTCATCACTGTCACGACTGCTATGTTGATCGGAACTGCACCCAAGAATTTCACACACCATTGCACTTGTGTATATGGCTGTGTGACAATAAAGTGATTTGATTTGATTTGATTTGATTTGATTGACCTGAATGTGTTCTACTGCAGATTTGAAAGGCCCAATCTCACACCCCACACCCACTCTGACCTTCACTTCACACAAACACCAACACCTCCTGCAACCACCCTCCTCCCCCCTCCTGCTACTCAACCTGCACTTAAGATCTGTGAAGATGATGTGAGCCGTGGCTTTTGGAAACAAAAGACGAGGAAGGCTTCAGGCCCAGATGGCGTCTCACCAGCGTGTCTTCGATCCTGTGCTAACCAGCTGGCCCCCATCTTCACACAGATCTTCAATAGATCACTGGAGCAGTGTGAAGTCCCATGCTGCTTCAAACGCTCAATCATTATTCCTGTCCCAAAGAAACCAAAAATCACAGGACTTAATGACTACAGACCTGTCGCCCTGACGTCTGTGGTCATGAAATCATTTGAGAGACTGGTGTTGGCCCACCTGAAGAACATCACTGGACCCTTTCTAGATCCCCTTCAATTTGCTTATCGAGCAAACAGGTTTACATAATATCCTGCAACATCTGGACAGGCCAGGGACATATGCAAGGATCCTTTTTGTGGACTTCAGTTCGGCTTTCAACACCATCATCCCAGCTATACTCCAGAATAAATTACACCAACTCTCTGTTCCCATGTCTATCTGTCAGTGGATTACCAGCTTTCTGACAGACAGGCAGCAGCTTGTGAGACAGGGGAAACTCACTTCTAGCACCTGTACAATCAGCACTGGTGCCCCCCAGGGATGTGTGGTCTCCCCACTACTCTTCTCCCTCTACACCAATGATTGCATCGCCAAGGACCCCTCTGTCAAGCTCCTGAAGTTTGCAAACGACACCACTGTCATCGGCCTCATCCGAGATGACGATGAGTCTGCATACAGAAGGGAGGTTGAACAGCTGGCTGTCTGGTGCAGTCAAAACAACCTTGAGCTGAACACGCTCAAAATGGTGGAGATCATTATGGACTTTAGGAGAAACACCCCAACACTGACCCCCCTCACCATTCTAAACAGCACTGTGGCAGCAGTGGAGTCATTCAGGTTCCTGAGCACTACCATCTCACAGGACCTGAAGTGGGAGACCCACATTGACTCAGGAGAGGTTGTAGAGGTTGTATCCTTTGCCAGCTGAGGAAATTAAACCTGCCACAGGTGCTGCTGATACAGTTTTACTCAGCAGTCATTGAGTCTGTCCTCTGCACTTCAATGACTGTCTGGTTTGGTTCAGCTACGAAATCAGACATCAGAAGACTACAAAGGACAGTTCGGACTGCTGAGAGGATTATTGGTTGCCCCTTGATCCCCTTCAAGATCTATACACTTCCAGAGTAAGGAAACACAGCTCTCTCTCTCTCTCTCTCTCTCTCTCTCTCTCTCTCTCTCTCTCTCTCTCTATATATATATATATATATATATATATATATATATATATATATATATATATATATATTTTGCTCTGCAAAATTATCAGTTTCTCTGGATTTACTATTTATAGGTATGTGTTTGAGTAAAATGAACATTTTTGTTTTATTCTATAAAGTATTGACAACATTTCTCCTAAGTTCCAAATAAAATATTGTCATTTAGAGCATTTATTTGCAGAAAATGACAACTGGTCAAAAAAAAAAAAAAAAGATTCAGTGTTTTCAGACCTCGAAATCAATCAGAAATCAGTATTTGGTGGAATAACCCTGATTTTCAATCACAGCTTTCATGCATCTTGGCATGCTCTCCACCAGCCTTTCACATTGCTGTTTGGTGACTTTATGCCACTCCTGGTGCAAAAATTCAAGCAGCTCGGCTTTGTTTGATGGTTTGTGGCTATCCATCTACTCTTGATTACATTCCAAAGGTTTTCAATGGGGTTGACCATGATAGGGTCTCTGGTGGTCCTCCATCCACACCTTGATTGACCTGGCTGTGTGGCATGGTGCATTGTCCTGCTGGAAAAAACAATCCTCAGAGTTGGGGAACATTGTCAGAGCAGAAAGAAGCAAGTTTTCTTTCAGAATGTATGTGGCTTGATTCATGTGTTCTTCAACAAGGCAAATCTGCCCGATTCCAGCCTTGGACCCCCAGATCATCACCAATCCTCCACCTGGTCATCTAATGGTTAAACAGAGACCCTGAGAGGCCTTCAAGCCACAGTGTCTCACACCCACTGTGAAATTTGGTGGAGGATCGGTGATTTAATTCAGTTAAGTTAATTATTCATTATTGTCTTATTCATGCTTAACTAGTACATTATTGTGAACCCTTAAAATAAAGTGTTATCGTTTGTTAATACTTTACAATAATTTGATCTTAGTTAAGGGTTTATAAAGGGTTTAATTAATGAGTAATAAGTCCTTTTCAAATGCATTATGAATTATTTATATGTGGTTATAACAATATGTATTAAAAAGGGTGACTTTGATCAGAGACTATTTAGCAGAGATGGGTCACTTCTGTTAAAATTAATTAAATGAAATTAATGAAATTTGAGTAGGCTACTCCTGTGCTTGGTTTTGGACTTTTTTTCCCACTTTACTAATTTCAGTCATTTTTCGCACACGTTTTATTATTCACATGCATTTTTCAGTAAAATTAATTCACTGATGAAGGATTTCCATGCACAGTGCACAGACTAATCGATAAGTCAAGTAATTTTTATTTGATAAATGATAATGAATAAGTTTTTTATTATTATCATTATCATCATCATTTTTAATGATGATTAAATTAAATATGAAGCAATGATACTTAATTAATAACATGCAATAATGTTCTTAATTTAATTTGCATGCACAGTCTCTGCATGCTAATTTGTATGGACTTCTCTATATATCTATGAAAACGTGTAATCCAGTGCAGTCATTGAGCCCGGGAGTTCCCGGGAACATTCTGCGGGGGGGGTGGTGTATGATTCTGAATTGCCCCCAGCTGCAGTTTGCTGCATTAGATCCGTGTCCCTACTCAACCACTTAATGTTTCCTTTCCTTCAATGTTCACTAGGACAAAAAGTGGACATTCATCTTGACAAATACCAGCTGTCGGTGTGCACTTCAAAGTGGAGCAATACACCTCCAGTAAAGTAACACAGCACAGGTGAGTGAGTGTGGGGGCATTTCTGGAGTCTTTTTATCATTCCATACGTGCTCTTGTAAACATTGAGCTGCTGAGCTGGACAGCAGGATGAAATGTTAAATAAAGTGCAATTTCATTAGCCATTATCTGAAAGCATGGAGTAGTTTGGCTGTACCAGATGTTCACCTCCTTTTACCTCTTTATTTTTGCAATTGTAGATGATTTAGAGCAGACTAGTGTACACTGGGCTGAGTTTTGCACAAAAAATTCCTGCTGGGTGAGCTTTGGGCCACTGGGAAATTAACCTTTGCATCTGTGAGCTCAATTGGTAAAATATTTATGCTTTGCCGTGTAAATTACATTCTGCCATTTGGTGTAATTGATGACACTACAGTGACTCATATGCTCAGTCACCACTCATGATCTACACAAATATGTGAAAGCAGGCAGTTCTATCAAACAAGCTTGATTTTGTGTGTTTTTGCTTCCCAAAAATGTGTCAGAGTGCAATTGATAATGCAATGTTGTTGCAAAGGGCGCTATATAAGCCAAGCCTGTATGTCACAAGACAAATCATAGTCTGAGAGACCCGATTTCAGTCATATCTAAATTTTGACAAAATGTGTAGTTACTAGATATCTATAACAAATTACATTTAAAAGCATATTCAAGTGTGATTGTGTTTCACGGTAGCTCAACTGAGTTCAGAGGAGCAAGCGAGTTGACACCTGAGCAGTCGATGTGTCATAGAAGCACCACAAAAGATGTGGTTGTTTCAGCAGTTGCATTTTTATCTCACATTTGCTTTTTATGACACTATCAGTTAAGTTTAGGGTTTAGGGTAGGGAGCTAAGTTTTGTTGATTTAAAACTCGATGGAGCATTAAACTTAAAAAATCTCATCTGCTTGGGAGAAAAGTTGAAACCTGATCCCGGCCCGTTTTCGCAGACCAGGACCGCCGAATTTGAAGCCCAAACCCAACCCAGTCCCAAAATCATTCAATCTCTTTATAATTTCTTCTCCAAGCAAATACATTTGTTGCAATAGGCTGTATTTTATTTAAGCATCGTAGGCAACATTTATAACAGTATAGTCACAGTAAACATACACAGTTTTAACAAGGCACGGCAGTCCCTTAGCACACCAGAACAAAAGGGAAAAAACTTAGGCTTTGCAGGGTAAAGAACAATCTGGAATCATGTGTGACAGTGTTAAAGTCACATGAAGTCATCTTTGCATTCTGAACTTCTTCAGATTGTTAAATCGACATCTGCGCTAAAAAAAGCCACAGTGCAAAAACGAATGAAACAGAAAGTATGTGTCTCAAGATGTGTTTTTAAAAATTTAAGTTCTTTTTAACCTGACACAATGTCTGAAAACTGTAGCAGTCTAGCGCGAGATGCTGAAAAAGTGAAAAAGTCAAATACGTCGGTCCAGCGTGATTACATTTCAAAAAGTACAAACGCACGCAAAAACACAGCCCCTAACTCGTCGTTTTATGCATGTCTGTGACCGATACAATTTCTGTTATAATTTACAGATAATATTACATATAATAAAGTATTCTATATTTTATATTAAATATAAATATATAATAATAATAAAAAAATATATATATGTATTTTTAAACACAATCCAAACCCAAAGTTATACTTGAAAAACTGAGTAAACCTGACCTGAAACCCAACAGTTTGTTGGATCCCATTGGGCTCGGGTCAAGTAACAGACCTCTAGTAGTTACTGTGTTTTGCCATCTTTTAAGGCAGTATAGTAAACAATAGTGTAAACTGTTTTTTTCTATAGTCAGTTTTCTCTTTCAGCTCAACTACTGTCAAGGCGGAGCAACAGTTTGAAGATAATCTAGTTTGTTTTGTAGTTTATAGTGAACTACCTAACATATGAATAACACATCTAGTTTAATGACATAGACATTTTAATGCAATATGCATGTTCTGAGGTTTGTTACACAGGAATGCACATTAAATATGGCTGATGGGACTGCTACGCAAATGTGTAAATGCAATTGCTTCTAGATATCCAAGCTTGATTTCACTCATCACTGTGTTCCGAAATGTGTCACAGCACAGTTTGTAATGCAATGCAAGAACGCACTGCATTCTCAGCATTGCCATAAGAGGTGCCATTCTGGTCATGGCGTAAACTGACTTCTTTTTATGGCCATTTTTCTTTTTCAAATTAACTACTGTCATGGTAGAGTAGTTTGAAGATAATCTTATTGAGCATGTTACTATTGACATGCTTATAGCTGAATAATAAAAAAGTGGGAAAAGTTCCACTCCAGAAGCGTGCGAGCGGCTTACTGGTTTTGGGTGCTGGATCTCATCCTAAAAAGATCATGCTGTTACAAGGGACAGAACTCTTTTATTGTCTCCCAGAGAATTAGTTCTAGTGAAATCCAGATCACAACGGCGTAACAAACTATACCCATGACTAACACTAGGCTCCAAATCTGTTTGATGACTTTAATGAAGGGAGAAATGGAGCTCCATGATGTGGATGAATGAAGAAGATAAATCGCAGATGAAATGAAGTCCTGCTCCGATGTTTCATTTAGTGCGCTGGTGTAATCGGGAATTGTAAGTGAAAAAGTTTACTTCTTTGCTTTTTCATCTTTAGGATGAAAACAGATGTGAGAAATGTGCTTTACAGGGAGCAGGTTTAGATGAAGCATCAAAGAGGTTTAAAGCCATCTGATAAATCCTGAAAGCCGAGTGACCTGCTGAAAATTCAAGACAGATTCGATCAATTTTCTTCCTCCCATACAATTTCAATTGCCCCTAAGAAGCTGCTAGAGTAGATTCAAGCTCTAACTGCAACATCAGAAGTTCTGTGGTGTCTTGGGAAACACACACGGCAGGCTGTTAGACACATTAGGGGAACATTTTATAGTGAAAGAATTACCAGAAATCATATCAACAAAAGTGTTACTGAGAAAAACTGTAGTCGCACTAATTTTACACCGCAAGAACAGTACTTTTGACATGTACGTTTAAAATGACTCCCATGAGATGAAGACATACAGTATCAGTGGTCTTTTCTACATAAGGGTGGCAGTGACGTGCACAGACCTTACTGCTTTTTAATGAGCAGTAATTATAAATACTTAAGTAATTTCTTTGCTTTTTGAGTATTTAACCATTTAAATACTTGGACTTTTTATCACACCTCATCTGAGGTAACGGCACTTCAATGTTCTGGGGTGAATTCAAAACGTTTTAGCTTCCTTGAAGGGCACTCCTGCGGGAGGGGATGCCACTCAAAAGCTCATTCAAAACGAAAGTGAGAAAATGAATCTTTTCTTGAAGGGCCCTTCCACAAGACTGTTAGCGTAGGGTATATTCCTACAGTAATGCCATGTTTCCTTCAGAGTACCCACTTCAAGGGCTCTGCAGTTTGGAGTGAGTATAGGGCATAGGAAGGATCACTTGCAATTGGATTCCGTCCCCGATCTGCCGTAGCGTGTGCTCTTAAAGGCACCTCCACTTCATTTTCTTTAATACGCACACGATTTAAAAAGAAATCTCATAATAACACATTATTACTGTTATTGTGAGATTATGACGAGATTTTAATTTTGTTTTATTTTTTAATTTAATTATAAAAATGTCTCCCCTTTTTCTGGACGACCAAAAGGGCACCTTTAGATTTGTGAATGGAAGGGGTGCACCCCTGCCGCCCCCATTCTGTGCACGTCAGTGAAGGGTGGTCCCGCATATGTTGAAATCTCATGATCAACTGAATACTACTCACTTTTTCTTGATCCTCCTTTTATCAGACACTTTCAGTTACTTAATAAATTAATCATGACGCATAATGTATGTCTTTGAATAGGCTATTTCAACAATTGCATTGGTAATCAGAAACTTTTTGCTTCTGTGTGACACTGCATCCACACAGATAGGTGTCAGTATAAAGTCCAAAACCACGGTTGGACTTTAACAGAAACAATAATTACTTTACATAATAATATTATTTCATTACAGTATAGTGGTCAAAGTAAGAGGGCATGTCCCCCCGAGACCCCCCTGAAGCGCTGACACTGCACTGACTAATGACTTCAGCTGAAGCATAGACCATCAGTTAACAACCTCAGAGCACACAGTAGGTCTGTCTTTAAAGGTTTCTAAGCTAATGTTAAACTTCAATTCACCTATTAAGAAAATTAATGGACTGTTGTGCTCTATTGTCCATTTATCACCCTAGCTGCCATGGCAGTTTTGCATTTGATAAAAACCATAGAATCAGATTTGCTGGTTGCAGTCGAGGGAGAATATGAGAAAAACACTAAAATAGCTCCGTGCAAGTGAACAGAATTCATATTCACTGAATTAAATTTAATAACCTAAAGCCTATATGCATTGCAATGCATATTAAAAAAATTCTAAAAATTGTCAAGACTGTGAGTCTGTTATTTATTGTAAGTAGTCCTTGAAATTTAAGTTAGTCAGTGCTTATATTCCCCTGCTAATTTTTTTTGCGTGCAAAATTCAGAAATGGTGCTTCGTGTTCGGTTACTACACATGTGAAACCAATGCCGATTCCGTTTTTGAATCTGGATGCAAATGCTGGCAAAATAAGGGAAAAATAACAGCATAGAGGTTGGAAACAGCATGGCAAAAGTGAGTAAATAATGACTGAATTCTCATTGTTAGGCGAACTATTACTTTGATGTCTATTTTGGAGATGCTTTTTTCAAACAGTAGAATATTCCCCATTCAGCAATGTTTGGAAATCCATTTTTCAACCATGTTTGAAATGGATGATAAAAACTGAACTTTCTGTGTCCACCACATGACAGATTGGCCATATTATAGTCACACCGCAGGCAGTTTACTTTGAGAAAAGTTTGCTGGATGGCTAGTCAGTGGAAAGCTAAGTATTAACACATTTTGACATTGATATATGTGGACAGATGTTTTAATGTGATTCTAGATGTATTGTGTGGATTTTTTAATTGCACCATGGAGAAACCCTGGCGAAGATTTGCTCACTCCACACAAAGTACAAATCCAATGAGTTCAAAAGGTTTCAGATATATTACAGCAATCCATTTACAGTAGCAAAAAAAACCAAACAAACAAAAAACAAAAAAACAAAAAAAAAAAACAGCTGCTGATGAGTAAAGTGTGCAAAAAGGTCTTCTCGTGATCTTGCTAATCTATTTTCACCAAATATTAAATAGCAAGCCAGCTTCAACTTTAAAAATTATATATAGCCCTCTTCAAATAAAATATAGAGCCCTCGAAATGAGCGCAGCTCCACCTTGCATTGCAGCCATACATCGCTGAGTGTGAACTCCCAGATTTATTGATGGTGTTTGTGTGGAATGAAGACTAAAAGATTCAGAGCATGGCAGAGAAAACTCCATGGAAATTCCCCTCTCAACTCAAATACATAGTGAAAACATACGAGTACAAGAGGGAAAGTAAACAATGCGGAAAACCTGAAACCCTTCCACATGGGATGTGAGGTAATATTTTTGTCTGTCTGCCCTTTTGAAAGGACTCTTGTGTGTGGCTTTACTCTCAATATGCTAAAGAGCTGCAGGAACATGAACTCTTTTATTTATGGATGAAACAAAAGATGACTAGAAATGGCATTTGCATTTCCTGAAGAAATATGAGTCCTTGCATCGCAGCAAAACAGTAGTGTTTAAGTTTTAGGTGATTTTAGGTTTTGGGCTTTGGTTCTGTGTAAAAGAAATGCTGCACATCTTGTTTTCTTTGGGCTGTCTAAGAGAATCAACACATATCACATCACAGGCTCTGTTTCAAAACCTACATTTATTGATTGAGCATACAGTATCTATGATCCCTTAAAATGCTGCCTATATAGGCAGCTGGCCAGGTTTTTGAACAGAGCCATCTTCTCTGCAATGTAAAGGAAGCTATCTATGGTTAAATAGATAAAAAAAAAAAAAAAAAAAAAAAAAAAAAGACCTGTCACAATTCATTATGCAAACATTACAAAAGTCATGTTTCCATCGAAGTTATGACTTGAATCTATTTACAAAATATGAGCATCGCAAAAGCAGTTCTCAAATAAGGCAGCGTTTCCATCCTATGTGTTTTAGAGAACAAAATTGTCACCTCCTGATAAATTGGTAAAAAATAGAAATACAAATGGAAGTTTAAGTTGAACACACTGTGGCTCTTTTAATGAAGACACTGTGGCTCTTTTAATATAATAAATTACTTGCGGTTTAGAGTGTGCAGACAAAAAGATTTGATGAACTTCATGTTTGCTAGCTTTCAGGGGAAGATGCTTTATATCTGGAAGTGAAACATGTCACACAGTTCTGCGAGGTAAAATGACTGGACCAATCATTTTGAAAACAGGCTTTGTGTCTTTTATTTCAGACAAACCAGAGCAACATTTAAAATGCTATGCAATTATATTGGTCTGCTGGTTAGTCCAGTTATGAGCAAATTTAATTAAATTAATTTTTGAGGCAAAGTAGGACAAAAACTCTTGTGCTTAGGTTGAGGATGGACTTTCACTTTCAAGTGATACTTGATTTGAGTTAGCCCTATAAACAGTTGCTACAGCGCAACAGTTTCACTGTCCTTACACTTATTCACCTTCCATATACAAATGGTTAATAACATAAATTATGTTGGAGAAAATATATTAAATACACCTTAGTAAATTGAGTTTATTCAACTACCTACTGTAGTTGAGTAAAAACAACTATAGTGCTATTTATAGTATTAATTTGACCTAAACCAACTAAATTATGTTAGCTCAATGAAATTGACTTAATCTGAATGAAAGACATAAAATTACTTGTAAAAACTTTCCATAATTCAATTAAGTAAGGATTGTGACTTACTTTTTTGGGAGCTACATGTAACATTTCCACTTTATCAGAGTGGACAAAATTAATTTGTACAGATGTGGTTCTGAAACATCTTAGCGCAATGACCTATTTCTCAGGAAAATGGCAAATTGTGCTTTGTGCCACTTCATTAACAAACAATACACCCACAGTTTGCGTGCATACACTGTCAGGATCCTGTCACTTTGTCAGTCTGTTTTTTTTGTGGTGACAGGATCCTGACACTCTTGTTCTGTTCTGTGTTGAGTGCAGGACTCTCCTGACCAGGTGCTCTACCTGTCCTTTTTTTATGTGTGTGAGGACACGGCTTCGGGTTGTGGTTTCCTTGCCGTGTGCTCTTCAGTCGGTTTTGTGTTTCATGTTTGGAGCATGGTGTCTGGATCCTGACTCTTCTGTCTGGTTCGGTTTCGGTTCTGGTGTAGGGATCCAGACTCTCATGCCCATGTCTTGTCTTTCTTCCCACCCTCCCTCCCTCCCTCCCTCGTCAGTCCCTCTTGTGTTGGTATGTCTTTTGTGGATGCCAGGAGTCGTCTGTCAGGGAGGAGGTACTGTCACAGTCTGGCCATGACTGTGCCCTCTTCCTTATTTCTGTGTGTCATGTCTGTGTTTTCCCTCATGTGTTTCAGGTGCCGCCGGTGGGTGATTGGCATTTCCGTAGGAAAGCTGATCACTGAGCTCATTGGTGATCTGCGTTTCCATTGGAACGCTGATTGCTCAGCTCATCACCAGAACCGATGACACCTGTCCCTCGTTATTTAACTCTTTATTTAATCTCACCTCCTATTTCTTGTCCTTTGCTGAATTCTTTTGTTTGTTAGTGAGTGTTTCAGTTGGTATGTTCCCCAGAAGTCTGCTGGTAAGGCTTTATAGCCCTCAGTCGGTTCGTGAATACTAGTTAGAGCAGTGGTCGGTAACCTATGGCTTGCGAGCCACACGTGGCTCTTTGACAAATATCATGTGGCTCACCAGGTGTCTCACCATTTACCAACTATGATCATTAAAAACTTAGAGACGTCACTAGATACCAGTTTCCATATCTAGGAAATGGGGAGCAACTATTCCAGCCTGTTATTGCACAGCAACGTCTGCTGGTTATCAAGAGGATGAGTGCTTACGTGTTTTGCTGCATGCTTGGATGAAGTGAAGGCCTTTTTGGATAAGAAAGGAATCATGCATCCTGAGCTCACAGACTGGGATTGGCTGTGCAAGTTCTATTACCTGGTGGACATTATTGGGCATCTGAACCGGTTAAACGTGAGGATGCAGGGACACGGGAACACAGTTTTTTCTCTTTACCAGGCTGTGTTGGCATTTGAATCAAAATTGGAACTTTTCACCCATGATATTGAAAGTGGCCACCTCCTGCACTTTGAAACATTACGAGTATTCAGGAAAAACTGCCTCACAAATGAGCCCACTCGTGATATCACACTCCGACCTTTTGATGTCTTTCAAAGCACGTTTTGGGGACTTTCGTGGGCACAGCATTTTGTTCAAATTTATCACTCATCCACACGAGACCACACTCAATGACGAACAGCTCAGTGTCATCCCCGGCACCTCCATTGCAAGTTTTGAGTTAGAGTTGGCTGAGCTCAAATCTGCAGAAATGTGGTCAACCAAATTTGTCACTCTGAATACCAAGCTGGAAAGCTTAATTTGTCAGCGTGAACTTTTGGCAAAGGAACAGAAATGGAATGCCTTGGGGAACCTTGAACATGAGGACAACCTCTTATTGAAAACTTGGAATAAACTTCCCCCGAACTTTGCCACACTGCAACACATCAGTAGGGCTGTGTTGACTATGTTTGGCTCCACGTACTCATGTGAGCAGTCTTTCTCACATATGAACAATATCAAGTCAAACCAGTGCCCAAGGTTGACAGAGGAGAGTCTGAACACCTGCATGAAATTGAACATGACCACATATGAACCGGACAACAAAGCTATTAGCAAGACTATGCAAAGCCAGAAATCACACTAATTGTGAGTGTATCCGTAATGTAGGGAAGTGCACTTTTTCATGGACAAATGTGCAATGAAGTATAATTTTATGGAGGCCTGATGTAAGCCTGTTAGTAATTCGTAAGCAATTGAAGTTATTTTTTGGAAGCACTGTGCTTTGTTCTTCACTCACTCACTCACTCACTCACTCACTCACTCACTCACTCACCTCACACACTCACTCACCTCTCACACACACACACACACACACACACACAGAACACTGAAGAGGATTTATGCTGCTCAGGTGCGAACTCAACCTCAAAGTGAGAGCCCTGCACACAACACAGACACACAGTTAATATTGGAACATGTTACTTATTGTTTGTTGCATATTTGTTTGATTTTGAGTTGTCTATGGACCTAATAAAGGTTTAACCAAGGCCCTTAACCCCCACGCTGTAGAATCTAACATAAGAGCACATTTCCTTCTAGTGGAATGGTTAGGGATTTTACTGATCTCGCAGATTGATTTATTGTGAAGAAACATTAATTTTGAACGTTGGAATGAAATAAATCATTGTAAGGTAACTGTGAGAGGGATGGTCACGTGTGGTCACGCTCTTTTGGACTCGTACCCTGGTCAATTTCATCACACTTTAACACGGTTGTAAATGTAGTTGGTTATGTATTGCAAACATTAAAATTAAACTCTTTACAAGTCATGCGCTATAGTAAAAGTGTTTAGATTTCATAAAATAGCACAGTGTGAGGAACAGGGTGAAAAGTAAGTGTTGATGAACTGATAATCTGCCATTTTACTCGTGAATTGTGTGAAAGTGGATCAAAGTCATTGGTGTTGTAACACCTCTATTTTAACAGGAAACTGCTGCAAAAACAAGCCACATAAAAATTATTTTGCAAACAATTTGGGTATAGTAACATGATTCTATGAGACCAGGTTGCAAATTCTGATAAACATACACCTGTGACTACACATTCTACATTAATGCGCAAAGTTGCAACATTGCTTGGCAACCCTTAACAGCTTACAATTAGACTAATGAAATATAGTCTAAGAACAGTGTTTTACAAAATATAAATATTAATGAATGCAACTGCTTGTTGAACATTGGTGTGTTTTATCATATTACTGTTTCCACCATTTTATATAAGCAATAATAAAAAATAGCATGCTGTTACAGAAAATGAAGCTGTAATGTCTCAAAGTATTCATTGTGCAGTTAAAATTAACAATAATACTGTAGATTTTGCCATAAAAATGTATTTGTCTTTAGGCCCCCAGAGAGCAAGCCAAAGTCGAGTGTGACAAGGAACAGAAAAAATCCATGAGGCATTATTTTATGGAGAAAAATAACCTTGGGAAAGGTTTTAAATAAAGTAACGTGTTGCTTTTGTGCACCTCTGCTTTCCCTGTATTGCGAGAAATCAGGAGTAGAAGTGTGCAAATTTCGGGGAGGAGATGTAGTGCTTGATGGGCATTGTAGTTCCCTATCTGTCACTCACTCGACATTGTGTCGATGTAGTAACACTAGGGGTCGCCCTTGGGAGCCCCAAACACCTCTGATCTTTGAGAAAAGGCCAGTGGGAATTGGAGAGTGGAATTTGCATGCCACTCCCCCGGACATACGGGTATAAAAGGAGCTGGCTCGCAACCACTCATTCAGATTTTCTCTTCGGAGCCGAGCGGTTGTGTTCAGAGAGCTGAAATACTCTGCCGATTCATTCACCTCGAAAAGCTGTTGGAATTATGGTGTATTACAGCGGTTTCTCCCCCTCGTGCACCGGTGGAGTGTAGAGAAAGCCCCTGGGCACTTCAGCAGCCTAAAAGAGTATATTCTTCCATTAAAAAAGTATATTTTCCATCTAAAAGAGTGGCACTTACGGAGAGCGTCTTTTTAAAGATGCCTTTCCGTTTGTATTTAATTCCTGGTTACGGTCATTATCTCTCCACTTCCGACGGCCACGATCGCTGTCTCACGTGCTTGGGTGTGCCCACGCGGAGACGGCATCGTGGATGGGTCATGTTCTCACTGCGAGAACATGACCTTGGCAATGTTGTGGTCGCGGCTTTCCTTCCTCAGAGGGAAAACCACCCCAGCATTTTCCCGCCGCGGTCCTTCTACCTATGTGTTTGAGGCTGTGTCGGTTAGCACTGGGAGCGATTTGGGGACCCCAATGGGAGCCGCTCCGCCGAGTAACTCCCCACGGACCTCCCATTCCCCAGTACGCTCGTTTGTCCTGGTCGAGTTCTGGGATGAGACCGCCGGCTCATCTCAGGTTGGGTTCGTGATCTCATTTGGCACTTGCAAAGTGGATGAGCTCTCGATTGCAGCATCGGAGAGCGGGCTGGTCCAGTCTGACGCTGAGGACTCAACTGGGCTCCCACCTTCAGGTGCGGTCACCCAGTCGCAGGCCGACACGGAGCTGATGGCCATGCTTGCCCGGGCGTCTGCGAGCATCGGGCTTGAAAGGAACCCTCCGCTACCTCCTGAACCCTCATGGCTTGACGATTGGTTCCTGGGCTCGGAGCACCGCTCACGGCCACACCCCGCCCCGGTCCCTTTCTTCTCAAGGGTGCACGAGGAGCTCACGAGGTCATGGCGGGCACCTTTCACTGCCCAAACCTGGTCTCTGAGCTCCTCCACTCTCACTACCCTCAACAGTGGGGCTGCCAGGCGGTACTCAGCGATTCCCCAGGTGGATAAGGCAGTTGCGGTGCACCTGTGCCCGCAAAACGTCGCCACCTGGCGGAACTGCCCATCCAGTGCCTGTAGGTTTACGTCGTCTCTGGCGAATAAGACCTACGGTGCCACTGGACATGCTGCCTCTGCCCTGCATGCCATGGCTCTCCTGCAGGTGCACCAAGACAAGGCGCTAAGAGAACTGCACAAGGGTAGTTCTGACCCGGGATTAATGCAGGAGCTGTGCTTGGCAACCGACGAAGGTCACGGCGTGGACTCTCGGGCAGGCGATGTCCACCCTGGTGGTCCAGGAAAGCCACCTATGGCTCAACTTGGTCGAGATGAGGGAGGCTGACAAGGTACAGTTCCTTGACGCCCTCGTCTCCCATGTCGGCCTATTTGGCGAAACCATCGAGGACTTTGCCCAGCAGTTCTCGACGGTTAAGCATCTGGTCGTCGCCAGGGGCGTCCCCCTGTGCCAAGAACCCGAGGAAGGCTTCTAGCCACCCCTGAGATGGGCGACCCATCCTGGGTCACACACCCGGTGTTTATGGCCATCATTATTGTGATCGCACAATGCAGCAGCAATGCAGTAAGATCTCAACACACTCCAGTGGAGAACAGACTTCCTCAAGCTCATCAAGTCCAGTTCAGTATTTCACGAGGGATGTGACAACAGTGTCCCAGGCAAAATTCAACAATCTGATTCTGAATTTTGTTATTCAGGAGCTTCATCCTCTCGGTGTTGTTGAATGCCCAGAATTTCAAGGAGTTCAAGGAGGTATTGCCTTCAAGGCACCTGATGACATTACTCAGAATGCTAGATGATCAGTATTCTTCCATGAAGGCAGACACATGTAAAATTCTGTCTGAGCAAGCATTTGTAGCAACAACCGTAGATGCATGGTCTGCAATTCACAAGAGCTATCTGGGAGTCACTGTCTACTGGATAGATTCAGACAAACTTACCATATCTTCAGTGTCTTTAGCTTGCTGAAGGATCAAGGGAAGGCACACTTATGACATTCTGGCAGGGATGCTTGAAGGTGTCCACAGGAAGTTCAGCATTCAAAACAAAGTCATACTAATCACTACAGACAACTTCTCAAATTTTGTAAATGCATTTAATCTGTTTGCAGCTGAAGAAGAGGTGACTGAAGATGATGAAGAAAGTGACGAAGTGGGAGATGTTGAGTTCACTGATGCAGCATTTCTAAATGAGACAGAAAATGAGGATGACTACCACTTGCCAGCCCACCATCGCTTTGCCTGCCATTCACTCCACTTGGTCGCAACCAAAGATGCTGAGGCACCAGTGAAAGTTGCTTCCTTTAAGAAGATTTCCAGGGCAGCTTTTGCCAAATGTCACGGTCTTTGGAAGAAGCAGAACAGAAGCACCACAGCTTTTTAAATCATTAAAGACAGTCTTGGACAGTGTTGGGCAAGCTACTAAAAAAAAAAAAAAAAAAAAATAGCTAGCTAAGTCACCTCTACTCAACTGAAAAATGTGTTAAGCTAGGCTAAAAACTACACTTAATTTTCTTAATTGTTTTTGTGTAGGCTACTGAGCATTTTGCTAATCTTTTGGTTGTAAAATGTCTTCTTAATAAAAAACTTAATAAAGACCTTCTTCATCACTGGCAAACAATAGGATGCATTTGCAGGTTTGGTTTCCATTGATTGTAGATCCAATGCAACCAGCTTTATCTTTATTTTCCATATTTTAAAATATTCCGTGAGTGTGTTGGCAAGAGAGAGCACACACCAAATGATTCAGCAGTGCATGAGTGAGCTTTCAGAGTCAATCAGATTGAATCGCGAACCGATTCAGAACGATTTGCTATCATGTGTGACCAATTCATTGTAAAGAACCGACTCAGGTGAGCGATTCATTTGTGTATTAGTTCTGATTCAAAACTGCCGATAGTAAATACTGGTGTGATGTATGTAGCGGTTTAGCTTTTGTCAAAGTTAAGCTGCTACCTAATCAAAAATATAGCTTTGTTACTGGAAAGCTACGTGATTTAAAAACTAACAAAGCTATCATCTCACTACTCAGAAATGTAGTTAAGCTAATAGCTTCGCTATTTGTTGCGAAGCTACTGCCTATCATTGGTCTTGGATGCATGTTGGTCATGCCAATGGAACCCGATGGAACTTTACTTTTAATGCGATGGATCGTCTAAATTCTTGCAGAAACCTCATGAGCTCCATGACATTTGTGAGAAATTGGACATTCCACAGATGAAGTCATCAGAGATGACATTCATCCAGGGGCATAGCAAAACCTTTTTCTCAGGGGTGGCCAGGTAAGACCCAGTGATTTTATTGGAGTTGCAAAAAAATAAAATAAAATAAAAAATCTACAGAAAATGACTTAATATGTCTAACCATGAATAACCTGCGTGGAATACCCTCACACATAAGGTATCTTAAGGTGCACACATTTACTAGTGATACACTTCTGTACCAAACCGATTTCATGTAACTGTACCTCAACAAACATTGGTTAAACCAGTTCTTTCCCACTGTAATAACAATTCTACAATCACACAGATTACTATTCTTTAAGCCACTTTCCCAATACTGCCTGCTGCTCAAATGTGCCCCCTGTCCATGTGTGTTGTCATGTATTTATTTACTCTGTGTGTGAAAGGGCTGTGCAACACTGTGGTGTTATGTTCATTGTCTATGCAACACTTGAGTGGAGTGGTTATTTGTGTCCTGTATCTATAATCAACTATAATAGCCTAATATTCAGACTGCTCTCATGACATTACTATTTCATTTTATCTCTGTGTATGTTTTAAGACCAACTTTAAATTGATAAAATAAAATAACCTTTCCACCCCAGAGTTTTAAATATCTTAAATGTTGAGTTGTACCTTTCAGTTTGAATGGAATGATTATATAAATGTTCAACGGTGACAAATATATATAACAAAATATATTGCAAAAGTGAGTTTGAATTTGGTAGCCCTGATCTGATATGAATGCAATATAAAACAAACAATTTTTAAAAAACAACCGTACAGATGGAAACGTTTCCTTTGTAATGTTTGGTCGTTAGTTAAAAATCTTTTTAATTGCATGTTAAATGCTCATAACCTACAAATCAGCAATTGCATTAAATGTCAAATACAAACAGGAAATAAACATGCTGCAAATGCACCATCAATTAAAACACAATGTTAAAAGTAAAATGAGCTTTCAAAATATTTTTGTCTGACTTAAGTTTGCTACCTTTATTCCTTGGACAATAACTTGAACAATGTGCAGCTCCTCATTTTTCTTCATGGATCGTAACACTTTACCTGAGAAACGCCTCCCTAACCACATCAGATACTTTCACAGGTATGCACTCTCCTCCTTGAAACCACAAATGTGTCCTTACATACAGTCGATTAACATAAACATATTTTCTTTGTTTCATCATCCCTGGGAAATCATTGGAACCCGAGGTAAAGTATTTTAGATTAAGTATTTCTGAGGAATAATTCATTAAAAGCAACTATAATTCAATCCTTTGGCCACTGCTATGGATAAAGGCTATACCGGAAGTTTATATACACAACAAACGCTCAGTGGAGCGAACCGGATCTAGCCTGTGTGAAAAAGGTCTATAGCACAGACTGCCTTTGTATCAGCGTCATAGGACTTTGAGTGGATAAAAAAAGTCAGCTGTCAGTGTGGTTAGGGTGCTTTGCACAACAAGGGTGGCCAGAGGGGTGGCCGAGCTTTAATCAGGGGTGGCACTGGCCACCACATAGCTAAGCCCCAGCATTCATCAAGGAATATCAGAATCAGAATGAGCTTTATTGCCAGTTATGCTTACACACACAAGGAATTTGTCATGGTGACAGAAGCTCCCAGTGCAAATGCAGCCATATATACATACATACAAACATATACATTTAAACATATATACATAAAGTAACATAAAAATAAAAAAAATAAGATATAACAGATGAAAAAAAGAGAAATATACAATACAGCAATATATGTTGTTCGAATATTTTATATACAGATATACAGTTATGTGCAGGTGATGTAATATATTGAAGAAGAGGTAGGATATGTTAAAGAATATAAATCAAATATAGATATAAGTAGGAACGGATGGATTGAAAATCGCACATGGTTGTATTGACAAAAGGAAAGTATTTGGGGGCAGTTTTAACTGTTCATGAGGTGGATGGCCTGAGGGAAAAAACTGTTCCTTTGCCTGGCTGTTCTGGTGCTCAGTGCTCTGTAGCGCAGGCCAGAGGGCAACAGTTCGAAAATTAAGTGTGCTGGGTGAATGGGGTCAAGAGTGATTTTACCAGCCCTTTTCATCACTCTGGATATGTACAGTTCTAGCAAAATGGGTAGGGGAGTGCCAATAATCCTTTCAGCAGTCTGAACTATCCTTTGAAGTCTTCTGATGTCTGACTTGGTAGCTGAACCAAACCAGACAGTTTTAGAAGTGCAAAGGACCGACTAGACTGCTGAGTAGAACTGTGTCTGCAGTTCCTCAGCTGGCGAAGGAATTACATGCTCTACTGGGCCTTTTTTTCTCTCCCAATTTGGAATGCCCAATTCCCAATGTGCTTTTAAGTCCTCGTGGTTGCATAGTGATTCGCCTCAATCCGGGTGGCGGAGGACGAGTCCCAGTTGCCTCCACATCTGAGACCGTCAACCCGCGCATCTTATCACATGGCTTGTTGAGCGCATTGTCACGGAGACATAGCGCATGTGGAGGCTTCACGCCATGCACCGCGGCATCCACGCTCAACTCACCACGTGCCCCACCGAGGACGAACCACATTATAGCGACCACAAGGAGGTTACCCTATGTGACTCTACCCTCCCTAGCAACTGGGCCAATTTGGTTGCTTAGGAGACCTGGCTGGAGTCACTCAGCGTGCCCTGGGATTCGAACTAGCGAACTCCAGGGGTGGTCCCTGCTGGGCCTTTTTCAAAATTGAGTCTATGTGGGTCTCCCACTTTAGGTCCTGTGAGATAGTAATGCCCAGGAACCTGAATGACTCCACTGCTGCCACAGTGCTGTTCAGAATGGTGAACGGGGTCAATGTTGGGGTGCTCCTCTTAAAGTCCACTGCCATCTCCACTGTTTTAAGTGTGTTCAGCTCTAGGTTGTTTTAACTGCACCAGACAGACAGCCGTTCAACTTCCTTTCTGTATGCAGACTCATCATCATCCTGGAAGAGGCCGATGACAGTAATGTCGTCTGCAAACTTCAGGAGCTTAACAGAGGGGTCATTGGTGGTGCAGTCATTTGTGTACAGGGAGAAGAGTAGTGGGGAGAGTACACATCCCTGGGGAGCATCAGTGCTGATCGTACATGTGCTGGAGGTGAATTTCCCTATTTTCACTAGGTGCTGCCTGTCTTTCAGAAAGCTGGTGATCCACAGACAGACAGTGGCAGGAACAGAGAGCTGGGTTAATTTAGTTTAATTTAGGAGAGCGGGGTTGTTGGTGTTAAAAGCTGAACTGAAGTCAACAAATAGTATCCTTGCATAAGTCCCTGGTCTGTCTAAATGTTGAAGTATGTAATGCCCCATATACATTCCCATATTGACTGCATCATCCACAGACCTGTTTGCTCGATAGGCAAACTGCAGGAGATCCAGAAAGGGTTCAGTGATGTCCTTCAGGTGGGCCAACACCAGTCTCTCAAATGACTTCATGACCACAGACGTCAGAGCGACGGGTCTGTAGTCATTAAGTTCTTTGATCTTGGGTTTCTTTGGGACGGGGATGATTGTGGAGCGTTTGAAGCAGCAGGGAACTTCACACTGCTCCAGTGATCTGTTGAAGATCTATGTGAAGATAGGAGCCATCTGGTCAGCACTGGATTTTAGACAAGTGGGTGAATCACATTAGTCAATTGTTTTACTAATTTAAATATTTTTAGTTTTTCCTAAACTTAAAAGTAATATTAAAAGTATCTTTATTTTTTGTAATAAATATTAATAAATAATGTTAAACACTGATTTTATTTGAATAACTAAGTCTTAATTAAATTTACTTTTATCTAAATTAATAACTAATAATTAATAACTTAATAATACAACGGTCAACATTAATTGTTTATATGTCACTCGTGCATATTGTCATGTTTTGTTCTGTGTAATTTCACAGGTGATGGCACCAGTGTCCAAGGCATTAGATGTTCTCCAATCAGAGAGGATGGCATACCTGAACAATTAACATTATTGTTGACAAGTTGCAATCAATGAAGCAAGCCAGAAACCTCCAATATTGTGGCCCATTATTTGATGCCATCCTCAGTTAAAGATATCTTATGGAAGTGGCTTCACATCCTATGTTTCACCTGTCTTACAAACCAAATGAACAATAAGATGAAATCATCTTAAGAGTAAAACAGGAGCTTCCCAAACTTTCAGCACACCGTGTTCCAAATGCTGACAAACCAGTTGTGGAGGTGGAAAATGAAAGCGATGACAGCCTACTTCGCCAGACGGGAGGAGAATGTTTTGGATGAAGTGGACAGTTTTCTTCAGTCTACTGCAACCTCACTTGACAGTGATTTTTCAGCACCTATCGAAAATGAAGAGACTCTTCATTAAGTGCACTACTGGTGTCCCTGCCAGTGCCACATGTGAGCGATTGTTCAGTGTTGGAAAAGACATTTTCCTGACAAAACTTAACCATCTCTCAGACAGTTATTTTTAGAAACTTCTCCTGTGTCGAATTAAAAGGCGCTTCTGCTACAGTTTTAAGAGAACAACTTGTTGTACAAGTTGCATGAGTTTTGTTCTTGCAATGATTTGTGAACATCATGTTACATTTTTGTTGTTGCAATATTGCACTTTGAGTTTGACATCAGTCTCTGTTTGATATACTAACTAGTTTGAGAACTGTGAGTATCTTTGTATAGTTTACAAAATAAAACAGACTCTTTGAAATCATAATTGTATTGCATTACCTTGTTTTAAATCCCAAAGTGTCTACTTAAAACATACCTCAAGAACTATTATTCAGTTATTTGTATTCTGATAGTAATATAAAAAAACATATTGCCTCATTAATTAGCTTCAATGTGGCTAGCTACTTTTATATAGTAACTTGTAGTTTAGCTAACTACGTTTTCAAATGTGTAGCTTGACTATAGCTTAACTACTTTAAATTATGAGAGGTTCTGGCTTGTCAAACTACACTTTCAAAGCAGCTTCCCCAACACTGTTTTAAACCAACTGAAGCTTATTTATTTAACCTGCAGGACTTCCTCCTAGTAATGCATTACAATGATCTAGTCTTGAGGTCATGAATGCATTAATACATTTTTCGGCATCAGAAACAGAGGGCATGTGTCGTAACTTAACAATATTTCTGAGGTGGAAGATGTGTTGGAAATGTGTTTTTCAAGGGAGTGATTGCTATCAAATAACACCCAAGTTCTTTACTGTAGAAGACAACATAACAGTATATCTGTCATGTGTATTTTGTTGATTCTTGTATTTCATGTCTTTTATTTTGAAATTTCTATTTCCTGTTTCGTGTCATGTGGTTCCCTTGTCATGTGATTTTATGTTTTCCCTCCATGTTCATGTGTCTTCTTTTCATTGGTTTATTGTTTAATTATCTTGTTTAGAGTTCTGTTGTTCACTGGTTTGTTGTCCCATGTCCATGTATTTAAACCCTCATGTTTTCCATTGTCCTTGGTCAAATATTGTATGTATATGTTTGATAAAGTTGTCATGTCTATTCATGCTAAGTCTAAGTCTAAGTCTAAGTCTAAGTCTAAGTCTAAGTCAAGTCAAGTCAAGTCAAGTTCATTTTATGTTTTGTTTAGTTCATGTTTATAGATAAGGGTTCTTGGATATCACTTTTGTTTAATAAATTGCACTTTGGTTCTTCATTTCATCGTCATTGTCATTGCCAGTGCCACAGCATCGTTATAATATCCATCTGTAATCAAATTATATTTTAGCATCTTGTATTTTTGGTCCAATAATTAGTACCTTTGTTTTGTCTGAATTGAGTAGAAGGGAATTTCTAGCAATCCAATCTTTGATATCATTGATACACTATACTAACTTGGAGAATTGGGAAATTTTGTTGGGTTTCTAGGAAATATTAAATTTGGTATCATCGAAGTAACAGTGAAAACTAATTCCATGGTTTCTGATAATGTCTCCCAGGGGAAATATACAGTATAAATATATATATATATATATATATATATATATATATATATATATATATATATATATATAAGGAGAAAAGCAGAGGCCCTAAAATGGATCCATACTTAACTTTACCATACTTAAGCTTGATCTGACAATTCCTCGTTTATACAGACAGAGTGGTAGCGGTCAGATAAATAGGACCTAAACCAAGCTAATGCCTGTCCAAAAATGCCAACATAATTCTCAAGCCAGTCCAAGAGAATGCCGTGATCTATGGTGTCGAAGGCAGCACTAGTGTGTAAAAAATGTGACCCAGATGGTTGAGTTGCTTGCATAAGTCTGATTGAGCTGTTATAGAGGGCCACAGCCCACCCAACGAAGCCAAATAGGAAAAAAATCTCATGTGGAAAGACGAAGATAGTAAACTTGAAAACATTTTGATTAGATCATGTTTCAGCAGCGTTGTAGACTGACTGCAAGCGGACACTTTCAAAATAAACTATGAGGCCAGGAGAAGAAAAGAAATAGTGTTCTAGCTTAAGATGAGGTAATGTAATGGCAGAAGAATTGTACAAATAAATACGACAAATCTGATACCTTTACAAATACCAAGCTAATATGACTAACATTTTATTTATGTCAATAATTAGTTTATTTAAATGTATTATCTGCAAACAGAAAAAGAAAAGCCATGTTTGACCATGTAGAATCACATAGCACAACAAAAACAACCTTTTTTTTTTACATTCTGGAAATTTGTCAACTAATGTGACATAAAATCATTGCTATGTTCGGAATGGAATACTAGCTTACAGCTTACTGAATACTGCACTGTACATACTGTATGGTGCCTGATAATATGCATATTCCACAATAAACATTCCAAACAAAAGTATGCTAAATTGTTGTCACATGACCTCAGTACATTTGTAACTCATTTGTCATCCAGTTATTTTGCATTTTTTATGATATTTTGAAGAAGAAGAAAAGAGATGTTAAATGTTGTTGGTTCATCAGCATGGTCACACAGGAGGTCAGCATGTTGTTTCTGATTATTCCATTACCCTAGGATCGGCCACATTATGCTGACTCGCCGACAGGCACCATCTCCTAGCAGACATTTTTGCATCGGCTCCAGTGTGTTTACCTTCCCTTGTGGTACGACCTTATGACCTTATCACGTCAGCAGCAGGGGAGACCCCAGTTTGGATACTGTGTTGTAACCAGGAAATAATCGTGTTCACACAATCAGTGACAAGCGCAATTCGGAGGTTGCATTTTTCCCTCTGACATTACATTTTTACTCCACTGAGGCTTAGGTTTAGTTTTGGGGTTTTTGTTGTGGGATACGATTTATAAAATATGTATCACTGTATTATAACCTGTACAGCTGAAAATAACTCGCTTCACATCTTGCTTTTGGTGCACCTCCGTGGACATTACACCCAGAAAATGGAGCTCACATGTGCACATATGCCCACAAACACTTACTGCTTTGGCCACTGGGGGCAGTGTTTTGGTAAGCACAGACCGATTTTAGCTAAAGAAAATGTAACCTACTGTTTCCAATTTTGCTGTGAGATTAATCTGGTTCATTCTAGTTTATTCATCACACTGGAAATCAAGTTTGTGTCTAGAATAGAACCGTTGGGCTGGAAAAACCCTGACCCTAAACTTTACCCTAACCTTAACCCTACCCCTTAACCTTAGTAACAAATGTGACCCTCACGAGACTTTCCCAGTGTGACAGTTCCCTTTATGACACAACCAGAAATGGATGTTCAACTTGAGGACATTGCATTATGGGATACAGTATACTGTATTCCACAATGCAATATCCTGTCGTATATGCATACTCATTTTTTGCTTAAGTTTTTAGAGCATCCAACTATGCATATAGAAATTTCAGCAACTGTGCTCAGTAGACATAATAAATACTGCAGGCAGCAATAGTAAGAGTAGTTTGGTATTATGTTATTTGGAACATAACCCATGTGCTTTCCATTTGTACAGATTATGTTCCATCAGGGTGTAGTGTCCTAAATATTTAACTGGAAAAAAACATGCTCATCCTAATGTGGGTCTTTGTTCACTGCGTGTGTTTGCATGTGTTCAGGATAACAGAACTGCATTTTTATGTGTTGGTGTGCCATCCAACCATAGCTTGTGATTTGCTTTCAAGCATGGCAACGTTTATTGCAATGTAGCACAAGGAAAACGATTGACAATCGCCCCCCTTGACTACACAAAATAATGAGCAAATGAAGTTCATTTAACTCAGTGAAGTCAAAAAAACAGAGCATGAATCAAAATGTATGAGACACAGACTTGTGGCATGGTGGGTGTCTCCTGCTTTAATGCTCCAAATAAATGCAAAAATCCAAACTCTGTTTCAATTAACATGTTTAAATGCACAAAAATGTCCTTTAATCAGAATATAGTCATCTTTCAATTAAATGGAAATACTTGTTATGCTTGCTCTTGCTATTTATTTAAATGCAGGTTTAGTAATTCTGCACAGAAACTGAATCAACTCATTAATTTATGTCCCTGACTACAACCAACATGATCACATGGAAAGTCAGCATGTTGTTTCAGAGAGTTCTAGTACTCTGTGATCAGCCACATTATGCCGACTTACTGACAAGTGCTATCTCCTATCTGACATTTTTGCATCGGCTCCAGCACATCTACCTTCCCCTGTAGTGCAAACAGAAGCATGTCACAAAAGCAGCATGGGAGACCTGGGTTTGGATCCCATATTGAAACCAGAAAGAAAGTGTTTGCATAATCAGTAACGAGTGTGAATCGGAGGTTGAATTTTTCCCTCTAACATGACATTTTTACTTCACTGATGGTTAGGTTTAGGTTTGGGGTTTGGGGTTTGGGTTGGGAGGCACAGTTTATAAAACATATATTCCTCCTCACTGTATTACATCCAGAACAGCTGAAAACAACTCGCTTTTGGCCTCCTCCTTGCTCATTTCACCCAGAAAATGGAGTTCATATGTGCCCATACGTCCAACAACACATAATGTTTTGGCCACTGGGGGCAGTGTTTCACATTTTGGTAACCACAGACCAATTTTTTTTAAAGAAATGTCAGCCTACTGTTTCCAATTTCACTGTGAGATCAGTCTGTTTTAACATGAAATGCAAAATGTAGGTCATAAGACTCACCTGTATATTGTATATTGTCTGTATGCTGATTTATGTTTATCTCTTTAAATGTATACAAAAATAATTCTTGTTTTAAAAAATGTGCACTTGGAATCTGCATCTCCACAGTTCTACACATCTCCACTCCTTGCGTGTTCATTTACTAAATATTTTGGGTTTAATTATGCTTTCTGCTACCTTTAAGAGTATAGTACTCTCAGATCTGTTTGACACATTTCACCATGCACATCTATTCTGCAAAATTCCACAGATTTTACCCCAAAGTCAGCACAGAAAATGGTAAAAAAAAAAAAAAATCAGGAGATGTATCTTGTAGTGCTCATAATTTAATTTGAACAGCAACCCTTTACCTTAATGTTCCCTATGTTGAGGGTGTGTAAAGTGGTTCATTAATGTTTTATAAAAAGTGTGACTTTTATGCAATACCAGCCAAATAGTGAGCCAGTTTACCTCATTATGAATACTTATACACTTACACACTTATTCAACATTAGTAACATAGGAAACATACATTTTACTTAAATGTAAAGTGGACACATATGAAGCATTTATAAAGAGTCACCACCATTAGAAACATAGGTTTTTATCTAAAGTTTTATTCATATAAACTCAATCCGGACTGTTACAAAATTACATAATCCTTCTTGTTAATGTCTCTAAAACAGTCATGAATTGTGAGATTTTATGTTTTGATTGTATGAATAAGTGTTTTTCGTAAGCATTTTTAACACAAGTTAAAATACTATTTGGCAAATATTTGGCATGAAAGCCTTTTTATTAATATTGTTAAAACTGTAAATCAGTTATTTATAATGCATTCGAAAATGACTTATTAGTTATTAATGAACCCCTTTATAACTCTTAATAAAGGGAACATGTAAAGTGTTACCATTGAACATAAGCAGAAAAGAACAGTGAATATTCTGAAAAAAGTGTTCTCATGACCAAGAATCAACACTTGTTCAGTGTTCACTGTCTTGTTCAGATTTGTAGAAACCAGGAGACTTAATCAGGTTTTGGCACTCAGGTTCAGTTGCACAGATGATGCATTCATAATTGGAATATATGACCAAAATTCCAATATTAATTCAAATTTTTACATGCATGAAAACACGGTCAATACTTATGGTAATTTTAAGATGAACGTGAAAATCAAATGATGGGTCAAGCACCTCAAGGGCTGCACTCTTATCGATTGTGTGCATACGTATACTCTGCAGGTAATGTCACATTATATTAATCTGTACACACTATGGAAACTGTTTGCTTTGCCATTTCATGTGACAGCAGGACTTAGGGAAAGAAGGTCTGCTCACTGACACATAATTCCTTAAAATAGGAGCATTCATACTGGGCTTGGTGTTGCGTAAAGGAAGACGTTTAGGAGAACTGGAAGGAATCCACAATATTAAACAGTAGATGTGATTGTGAAGCAGCGGGAGTAAACATGCAGGGCAACAGACCGCAGGAATGCAAATCATCCACGCCATGAAAAAGTTTGCAGGTGGCCTCTGCTATTCATTGGACTTCAACACTCTTTTTAGATCTGGATCGCATAACATCTGGGTACCATGACCACTGCTTTTAATTAAGTCAAATTACTAAATGTTCTGGCATTCAACAAAAATATTTTTCAGTCAGGAGGTAGAAAAATCTCGCTACATATCTCATGATCTAACATAGTTGGCCAACATAGTTTTGCATGCAAACAAAAATACCCAAACTGATCTTTTTGTTTTCAGAGAATATACATCTTATCTCATGACAACTCTTATAGAGAGAGAGAGTTTTTATAGTCAAAACAAGTTTGAAAAAATCTACCAGTGCTGAAGAAGAAATCCAAAGTATTTAGAATACGTTACTGACCTTGAGTAATCTAACGGAATATGTCACAAATGACATTTTACAGCATGTCATCTGTAATCTGTAGTGGAATACATTTCAAAAGTAACCCTCCCAACCCTGTATATATACTGTATATATATATATATATATATATATATATATATATATATATATATATATATATATATATATATATATATATACACATATATATGTGTGTGTGTGTGTGTGTGTGTGCGTGTGTGTGTACATACAGTATATATATAATTGTTTTTAAATCATGGTTAGGATAAGGTTTTGGGTAGGGGGTTAGACTTTATGGTTAGGTTTGAGTTTGTGTTAGGGGATAAACTTAGGATAAAAATTTAACACAATGTATCAAATTATGATACATTTACTTTATAAAAAAAAAAAAAAAAAAAAACTTTGTGCCAGTGGGGTAAGAAAAATTAACTTATTTCAAAATGTATTCTATGTAAACAAACCTAAGATCTTTAATATCTTGTGATTAGTAAATAATTCAACAAGTAAATAATTATTGTTTTAAAAATGTTTAGATATTTTGACTGGAAAATAAAAATACTAAATAAGAAAATGCAAAGCAGCATTTTTCAAACCCTCTACCATGTTCACACAAAAACTGCAACACAGAATGTGTTGACATGAAAATGATTATGTGTGGTAGTGACAGACACAAGAAATTATATTTGAAAATATTTTTAATGACACATAAAATACATACAGTACATTATATATATATATATATACACAATACCGGTCAAAAGTTTTGAAACACTTGACTGAAATGTTTCTCATGATCTTAAAAATCTTTTGATCTGAAGGCGTATGCTTAAATGTTTGAAAATAGTTTTGTAGACAAAAATATAACTGTGCCACCATATTAATTTATTTCATTATAAAAGAAAAAATTAATTTAAAAAAAAAAAAAAGTTTTTGAAATTGATGACTTAGATCAAATAATAAAGAAAAGCAGCCAATAAGTGCCCAACATAGATGGGAACTCCTTCAATACTGTTTAAAAAGCATCCCAGGGTGATACCTCAAGAAGTTGTTTGAGAAAATGTCAAGAGTACATGTCTGCAAATTCTAGGCAAAGGGTGACTACTTTGAAGATGCTAAAATATAACACAGTTTTGATTTAATTTGGATATGTCACAACATAATTCCCATAGTTCCATTTATGTTATTTCATAGTTTTGATGACTTTACTATTATTCTAAAATGTGGGGGGAAAAAAATATAATAAAGAATGAGTAAGTGTTTCAAAACTTTTGACCGGTAATATATATATATATATATATATATATATATATATATATATATATATATATATATATATATATATATATACAGTACTGTGCAAAAGTTTTAGGCACATAAGATGTTTCATAAAAACATTTGTCTTAAGATGGTTATTTATATTTTCAGCTTTAGTGTGTCAATAGGAAAAATACATTTAAGACTCCCAAACATTACTTTTGCAAATAGAACAGAATAGATTAGAAGAACAGGGAGCCCTGCAACAGATGGCATGGCCCTCACAGAGCCTCCCACCTGAATATTAAGTCAGTCTGGGATTATAAGAAGAGACAGAAGCAATTGAGACAGCTTAAATACATAGAAGAACTGTGGTGAATTCTCCAAGAATCTTGGAACGTCCTATCTGCCAACAACCAAGAAAAACTGTGTCCAGGTGTACCTAGGAGGTGCTGTTTTGAAGGCAAAAGTGTTCGCACCAAATATTGATTTAGCTCTTTTTCTGTTTACTGGACTTTGTATGACGTTAATTGATTAATGAAAACTATTTATGTCATTATTTAAGAAATCCTCACTTTGAAAGTTTTTCACAAGTGCCAAAAACTTTTGAACGGTAGTGTATATATATATATATATACACACACTACTGTTCAAAAGTTTAGGGTCACTTACTCATTCTTTATTTTTTTTTCACATTTTAGAATAATAGTAGTCATCACAACTATGGAATAATAGAAATGGAAATTTGGGAATTATGTTGTGACTAAAAAGATCCAAAATAAATCAAAACTGTGTTATTTTTTGCATCTTCAAAGTGGCCACACTTTGCCTAGATTTTGCAGAAATGTACTCATGGCATTTTCTCAATCAACTTCTTGAGGTATCACCCTGTGATGCTTTTTAAACTGTATTGAAGGGGTTCCCATCTATGTTGGGCACTTAGTGGCTGCTTTTCTTAATTATTCGGCCCAATTCAAAAACTTTTTTTTTTAAAATACAATTTTAGTTTTGTAATTAAATAAATTAATATGTTGGCACAAGTATATTTTTGTCTACAAAACTAATTTCAAACATTTAAGCATACACCTTCAGATCAAAAGATTTTTAAGATCATGAGAAACATTTCAGTCAAGTGACACCAAACTTTTGAAAGGTAGTGTGTGTGTGTATATATATATATATATATATATATATATATATATATATATATATATATATATATATATATATATACTCAGAGTAATAATAGTATATAAAGAAGATCTTGGAAGACTATTTGCTCAAAAAAAAAAAAAATAATAATTATTGTGCATATCCACCCAATGATATCCAAAGCAAACCAACATCTATCAGTAATTGTGGGTTGCAACACTTTTTGAGAAAAATATACAAAGTCCTAAAACATACATCAGTGCTTTTATAATAACACTGCAAGTATTTTATTAACAAAGAAAAATAATATTATTTGTGTCCAAAAACCTAAAATCCAAGATGGCTGTCTTTTCACATTCAAAATTGTGATTGTGACTTTGTTTTGTAAAAATAGGGCTTTGTTTTATAAAATAGCAGCAGTTATTTGTTGGAGGGGATGCTTATGAATTTCTGAAATTATAGACATTAGTCAGGATAGACGGCATATACATATTTTTGTGACTGAAATCAAGAACTTGAGAGATAGAGATACAGTCTGTTCAGTGGGTTGTACTCTTTAATACCTTTGTGTTGATTGTTCAGCTGATGAAACATTAAAAATACTTTACACCAAAAGCAATCCAGTTTACCAAAAACACCAGAAAATATGGGTTGTAATAATTAGACATGATCTTGAACATTTAGACAGAATAATCTGTACTTCCCCATCTGTCACTCACTCGACGTTGTGTTGATGTAGTGACACTAGGGGTCGCCCTTGGGAGCCCCAAACACCTCTGATCTTTGATAAAAGGCCAATGGGAATTTGCGAGTGGAATTTGCATGCCACTTCCCTGGACATACGGGTATAAAAGGAGCTGGCTCGCAACCACTCATTCAGATTTTTTCTTCGGAGCTGAGCGGTTGTGTTTGCGAGCTGAATCCTCTGCAGTTCCATTCACCTCTAAAAAAACTGTTGGATTTACGGTGCATTACAGCGGCTTCTCCCCCTCGTGCACTGGTGGAGTGCAGAGAACACCCCTGGGCGCTTTGACAGTCTAAAAGAGTATATATTCTTGCGATAGAAGAGTATATTTTCCCTACTAGAAGAGTGGCACTAACGGAGAGCGTCTTTTTAAAGATGACTTTCCGTCTGTGTTTATTTCCTGGTTGCGGTCGTTACCTCTCCGCTTCCGAAGGCCACGATCGCTGTCTTACGTGCTTGGGCGCTGCCCATGCGGAGACAGCGTTCGTGGACGGGTCATGTTCTCACTGCGAGAACATGACCGTGGCAACATTGCGGTCACGGCTTTCCTTCATTAGAGGGAAAGCTACCCCAGGGGCTCCCCGCCTCGGTCCTTCTACCTACAGGTTTGAGGCTATGTCAGTTAGCACTGGGGGCGATTTGGGGACCCCAATGGGAGCCGCTCCGCCGGGTAACTCCCCACGGACCTTCCATTCCCCAGTACGCTCGTTTGCCCGGTCGAGTTCTGGGATGAGACAGCCGGCTCGTCTCAGGGCGAGTTCGCAATCTCATTCGGTGCTCGCGAAGTGGATGAGCTCTCGATTGCAGCATCAGAGAGTGGGCTGGTCCAGTCTGATGCTGAGGACTCGACTGGGCTCCCACCTTTGGGTGCGGTCACCCAGTCACAGCCCGACACGGAGCTGGCGGCCATGCTTGCTCGGGCGGCTGCGAGCGTCGGGCTGGAGTGGGACCCTCCACTGCCCCCTGAACCCTCACAGCTTGACAATTGGTTCCTGGGCTCGGAGCGCCACTCACGGCCGCACCCTGCCCCGCTCCCTTTCTTCCCAGAGGTGCATGAGGAGCTCACAAGGTCATGGCGGGCACCTTTCACTGACCGGACCCGGTCTCTGAGCTCCTCCGCTCTCACTACCCTCGATGGTGGGGCTGCCAGGGGGTACACCGCCCAAGACTCCCATCTAACGCCTGTAGGTTTACGTCGTCTCTGACGACTAAGGCCTATGGTGCCGTTGGACAGGCCACCTCCACCCTGCACGCCAAGGCTCTCCTGCAGATGCACCAAGCTAAGGCGCTAAGAGAACTGTACGAGGGTAGTTCTGACCCCGGATTGATGCAGGAGCTGCGCTCGGTGACTGATCTCTCTCTCCGGGCGATGAAGATCACGGCGCAGACTCTCGGGCAGGCGATGTCCACCCTGGTGGTCCAGGAACGCCACCTATGGCTCAACTTGGTTGAGATGAGGAAGGCTGACAAGGTACGGTTCCTTGACGCCCCCATCTCCCAGGTTGGCCTATTCGGCGACACCATTGAGGACTTTGCCCAGCAGTTCTCGGCAGCTGAGAAGCAGACGGAGGCTATTCAGCATATCCTGCCCCGGCGCAGATCAAGATCCTGCACCCCGTCTGCTTGTCACCAGGGGTGTCCCCCTGCGCCAATGACACCGGCTCCAGTGGCCCGGCCCCAGCGTAGAGCCACCCAAAGGAAGCAGACGGCCCCAGTCTCACAGCCCGCCGCCAAGAACCCAAGGAAGGCTTCTAGCCGCCCCTGAGATGGGCGACCCAGGCATGTGGAGACCTGCTACAGGTGTAGAGATGGTAAGCAGACCACTCCATTCCCCAATGGAGCAGTTGTGACAGATTACGAGGACGGTGCCCTCTTCCCTGGTCACTGACTGGTCCTAAGGTGTGTACCCAGAGCCAGGTAAGTGCTTCAATGTCCCCAGACTCAGCACGGCCACGAGTTCGGGGTTCGAGCCCTGTCAACGTGGCGCCTCGAAGCCCCACCCGCCGGTATGTCTGACGTGATTGTCTCCTTGGTTCCCCTCGCCCGGAGCTTGGAGGCGTGACTTGTACTCCCCAACCCGTCGCGATAGCTGACTGGGACCGTCTGACTCGGCTATGCGATTCAGTTCACCAGGCACCCGCCTGGGTTCAGCGGCGTCCGTTTTACCTCAAGTGCAGGGAGAGAACGCCGCTGCCCTCCCTGTGGAGATCGCATCCCTTCTGCGGAAGGACGCGGTAGAGCCTGTCTCTCCAGCCGAGATGAAGAAGGGGCTCCTACTTCATCGTACCAAGGAAAGGCGGTGGGTTGCGGCCAGTCCCGGACCTGCGAGTCTGAACCGGGCCTTGCACAGACTCCTGTTCAAGATGCTGACACGGAAACACATTTTTGCGAGCATCTGGCATCAGGATTGGTTCACGGCAGTAGACCTGAGGGACGCGTACTTCAACGTCTCGGTTTCTCCTCGGCACAGGCCCTTTCTTCGGTTTGCCTTCAAGGGCCGGGCACACCAGTACAAGGTCCTCCCCTTCAGTCGGTCCCTGTTGCCTCGTGTTCTTCACGGAAGTTGCAGAGGCAGCCCTGGCCCCACTAAGGGAAGTGGGCGTCCACATCCTCAGCTGTCTCGACCAATGGCTGGCTCTAGCTCACTCTTGAGACTTGTTGTGTGCGCACAGGGACCTGGTACTCAGGCACCTCAGCCGGTTGGGGCTTCGGGTCAACTGGGGAAAGAGCAGCTCTCCCCGGTACAGAGCATCTCTTTTCTCGGGTTGGAGTTAGACTCAGTCTTTATGATGGCACGCCTCATGAGCGAGCGCACGCAGTCAGTGCTGAACTACCTGAGGTTGTTCAGGCAGAGCATGGCGGTCCCACTGAAGCATTTTCATAGGCTCCTGGGGCATATGGCATCCTTGACAGTGGTAACGCCGCTCGGGTCAATGCATATGAGATCGCTTCAGCACTGGCGTCAGACTCGAGGTGTGAGGTGGGCATTCGACAACATCGAGTAAGTGACAGATAGGGAATGTCCTGGTTACTTTCGTAACCTCCGTTCCCTGATGGAGGGAATGAGATGTTGTGTCCCTCCTGCCAAAACTCTGAACTACCCGCTGGACTTTGTCTCGGCTCCTCAGCACAAAACCTGAATGAGTGGTTGCGAGCCAGCTCCTTTTATACCCGTATGTCCATGGGCCAATTCCCACTGGCCTTTTCTCAAAGATCAGAGGTGTTTGGGGCTTCCAAGGGCGACCCCTAGTGTCACTACATCGACACAATGTCTCGTTCCCTCCATCAGGGAATGGAGGTTATGAAAGAAACAAGGACGTTTTATTCCTTACAGCCTTGTTTTCAATGGTGAAAAAATAAATATGCCATCCACCCTGACTAAGTTCCTCAATTTTGAAGTCTCTGGCCTAATACATAAACTCAGGAAAAGAGCAATCGACCATGGATCTGTGGTAAGAGTGGTAACTTGTAACTGACATCTACATCTCTCATATAAAAAAAGTTATTACAAAGCAAACCCAAATAAATAAGAGGAATTATAATCTAATATATACATAATACTGTACATCAAATGTAAAAAAAAAAAAAAAACTATGTCATATATCACAGAAAATTCATGTCTTCAATGACAGCCACAGGATCTCACCACCATATTCCTATACTTCTTCAGAATAACATTTGAGCTGTCATCAAAATACAGCACTGAAATGGCGTTCAGTTTGGTGGGTGCACAGCAAGGCTTTGGCACATTATCAGGGAACATTAAATGGACCTGCAAAGGTAAAATAAAGAAAAGAAGTCTATGAAGTGGGACAATAATGTTAAAGCTTTGTAATTTTGCAACAGAGAACAACAGTGATCATCCACTTTTTCAGTGTCGTTGGTTTTGGAAGTATTTTTTCTTATTCGTTTTCTCCATAGGGATCCAATCCAATAGGATGCTATTGGTCTTGGCAGACTAGATCTGCTACACTTCTGCAGGTGCAGCAGAGTAAGTACGTAGACTTGCTACTGCTTGAACATACAAAAACATACTGAGATAAGCATGTGGACATGCTGCTTCCACTGCACAAAACAGTAGACATGCTGCAACAAGCATGTATGATATGCTACTGCACAATTAGACATAAATACTATCCCTATGTAACTGATCTAGACCGGTGGAGCCTGGGAGGTGGAGGGTTTTGAAGGGCTTTACTGGTTGTTTAGATCAGTGTTACTATCAGAAATAATTAATAATTATTTCTGTAGTTATTAATTAATATTTAAATTAATTAATTGGATCTAACTCATTAAAACCTCATATGGGGCTCCAGTAAATGTAGTGTGCTATGTTTAGGAGCAAGTTTGGTTATTAGCAATAATTAATAATTATCAAAGATAATTACTAATTATTAAAATCAATAGAACATTGATGAGAATCAATGTTAGCTTTTTTAATCCTTTAAAATCAACAATTATCAAAGATAATCGTTAATTGTTAACATCGATGAAACATTAATTAAAATTAACACTAGCTTATTGATCATTCAAATTCAACAATCATCAAAGATAATTATCAATTATCAAAAATCAATAGAATATTAATAAGGATTAACATTGACGGGGCACCACCCTGAAATCAGGGACTAATAACCAAATAGTAAAACAGTCTCAATATTAGATTATTTTCTTAGGAAAATCGGCTTCCGAAGAATATCAATTTTCGGGAAAAAAACAATGAATGAAGGTTTGAATCTGAGCACTGACATCCTGTCAGCATGACACACGTGTATGTAAAACAAACCAAAACACTTCTCTTTGTAATATAAACAAAAGTTTATTTATGCAGTAATATCAATTAATAATTAATACAATGCAGTCAATAAACTTCCGACTTACAACTACAAACTAAACAGTGATATGATTAGATATGGAAATCAAAATAATCCTATAACACATAAGGTGTGTGTGTGTGACAGTGTGTGTGTGTGTGTGTGTGTGTGATTAGTGAGAGAGAGAGAGAGAGAGAGAGAGATGATTAAGTGACAGCCCTACAGCCGATTTCACGATAGCGGGAGAGAAAGCAGCTGTGTTCATCACTCAGAGACGCGGTTTTACGAGCGGGCTCATAAAAGTTCTGCATTATTTGACTCTTTAATGGATGAACTCAGTTGCTGTCTCACCCGCGATGGCGAAATTGCACAATCCAATTTGGTTGGACCACAATACAGCAAAACAAATTTGTGATAATTAATACCCTGAGTATTAATAATGAGCGGACATGGTGGTCCGTAAACTGTACAAGCAAAAACCTTGAAACACAAGAATAACACGTTATAATATTCTATCTCTGCCCAGACGTAAACCTCTTACTTGTATCGCATGAGGACACAGGTAGAATGTGTTTTCCTCCATCCTTTAACTTTGACCCGGTTCCTTGAGGCTCGGGTGATGACGGGAGGCCGTTTCCTTGCTCTGTCGGCGGGCGGTACGGCTGTTGATTGTCGGCGGGCGGTACGGCTGTTGATTCTCGGTGGGCTGGCGGAGAACTCAGAAATGTCGACTTGATTGAAGATGGAATCTCTTCACTTCTGTAGGCAAACGGATGAAGATGCGAATTGCTCGGCGGTCTCCTTCGGATCCGTTAGAGTGTTTGGTTGAACACAGAGTAATCTCAACTCGTCCAGCGAGATGGAGATTGTATGGCTACAGTTTCAAGTCGGACATTACTTCCTTGTGCCACGAGGTTGCACCAGAGAGCAGCAAAAAAAACAACATCTATATTCGGTGAACAAAGTCGCTGGAAGTAAATTCTGGACTGAACTGCAGTGAAACCGGCTTACTTGCAAACTGAGTAAATTTAAATTTTAGGCAAAGAGTACACAATTTGATTGGCTACTCGATAGCATGTCAAAGGAACTATCAGCTTACACCATGTGAGCCGACTGGCTTTACATATTACATGTAAGTGAGTTGATTGGCTAATGAATAAAAAATGTGAAGAATTTCATGCCTGAACTTTCAGAAAGATTAAGCATGTTAATGCGGTTATGCCATTTTGATAAGATATTGGTCTTGGTGGACTAGATCTGCTACACTGCTGCTGCTGCAGAGCAAGTATGAAGACTTGCTACTGCTACAACATACAAAGACATACGGAGTTAAACATGTGGACATGCTGCTGCTGCACAGTTAGAAAAACACAAGACATACTGCATCAAGCATGTATGCCATGCTGCTGCACAATCAGACATAAATAAAATACCCCAACGAAGCAAGGAACCTGCAGAAATGCATAACAAAAATCATAGCCCCCCAAACAAGCAGATCTACTGCCAAGACTTGTGTACTGCTGCTGCTCCAAAGAGCCATGTCCACAGAGTGTATGCTAGCTAGGTGTGCCTTGGCCTACTTTGTCGACTCTAATTAACTAAATCTATGTGAGCCTGGGTCTGCTTGGCTGAAAGGCTTAAACGTCTAGTGACCTGACTCATAATGTGTACCTGGACCAATCTAGTGACTAAGCCTAGCTACAGTAGGTGTGGATTTATTTAAACTAATGACCTAAGTAGGGGGGCCTGGGTAGCTCAGCAAGTATTGACGCTGACTACCACCCCTGGAGTCGCGAGTTCAAATCCAGGGCATGCTGAGTGACTCTAGCCAGGTCTCCTAAGCAACCAAATTGGCCTGGTTGTTAGGGAGGGTAGAGTCACATGGGGTAAGCTACGCGTGGTCCCTATAATGTGTGGTTCTCGCTCTTGGTGAGGCACGTGGTGAGTTGTGCATGGATGCCGCGGAGAATAGTGTGGGCCTCCACAAGTGCTACGTCTCCACGGAAATGCACTCAACAAGCCACGTGATAAGATGTGCGGATTGATGGTCTCAGACACGGAGGCAACTGAGATTTGACCTCTGCCACCCAGATTGAGGTGAGTCACTAAGCCACCACGAGGACTTAGAGAGTATTGGGAATTGGGCATTCCAAATTGGGGAGAAAAAGATAGAATTCTAAAATAGAATGTGTGCGAGTGCCAGATTTGACTACAGCTTAATTTAATAAAGATGTGATTCTATGTTTTGTGGCCAAAAGCAGACCTTACCATGCAGTCTTATAGAGAAAAAGCCCAGCAACCTGAGCAAATAGAATTTTCAGAGAAAAACTCTCGCAGCACGCTGCAGTGAAACTGGCTTACTTGCAAACTAAGCAAATTTAAATGTTAGGCAAAGAGAGAGCACTTCGGTTGACTGGCTACCCGATAACACGTAAAAGGACATATCACCATGTGAGCTGATTGGACGATCATATGTGAGTGAGCTGATTGGCTAACGGATAACAAGTTCAAAGAACCTATCAGCTTGCGCTATTCAGAGTTTCATGCCTAAATTTAGTCATTTATTAAGTCCTTGTTATTTCAAAGATTTTTATTTTGATGGATGAATCCAGAGCACATGACCTTCTGTAATGCCCACATTCAGAGATTATACACTCTTATCTTTGTAAAATATAATAATAGTAATATACTGTATAATCAGTTTGAGAGTGTATGGCGACTGACTTGATTACATTCACAATGTGTCGTGGAAAGATAATTCACTCTGTGTTGTTATAGGTCTACATGTACAATTTAACCACAAGGAACAACTTTCTTGTTACCTATAGAACTTAGACTTGAAAAGAGCCACCTGTCTTATGATTCTCCAACCAATTTTTGATTAATATATATATATATATATATATATATATATATTAATATGACGACTCCTCAGATCTCATGGGATAGTAAAGTGTCCACTGTATGCACACTTCACCATCTCAGCAGATGTAGTAGTTCATCTCAGTATTGTTCACCAGCTGTATCATGAATACAAAATTTTTGAACATCCTACTCAACTGTCACATTTCTTTTTGTGTGCTATATACTTAAAAAGTATGCAATTTTTTTATATAATTAAACTGAAATAACAGTTTTTGGTTCAACAGAATCATATATCTTCACTTAACTTTAGAGCTCATGGTAGGTCTGCCCTTTTTAAAGTTTTACACACTACCATAAAAAATAAATTTCTCTATGAAGAAAACAAATGTGATTTTTACTTCTGGAACCCTTTTGTTGTGCTTTGTGAGAAATATTCTATAATGAAACAATACACACTCACCAAGGTCTGCACAATAGCATGGTTTGTTGCATTCATATGCGCATTCAGTGGAAATGAACATTCTCCATCGCAATAAAAGGCTGCATAGCCTTCAGGAGCAATAATCCAGTCCTACATTGAGAGAAAGAGAGATGTATGCATAAACAAAGGAACTATCTTGTGCATGAGAACACTCATTTAATTGATTGATTCCTTGCGAGCCACCACATGCGTTTACCTGCCATCCTAAGTCGCGGAAGCTAACATAAAGTTCATGCTTCTTGCAGGCTTGCCTCTGCTCACTGGTGTTTTGATCTAGATAACGACAACAAAACAACATTGATTCTTCAAACACTGCAGTAGTGGTGTTGTTTAGTCTACGAGCATGTGTGGGCTCAATGTGCTGTACTTTATATTTGCAGCTGGCAGGACATCTTTGTAAATACAGTGATTGAAGCAAAGACCCCCTACATTCACAAAACAATCAGGTAAGGTCATGAGGTATTCTAGAGCTTGATAATCTGTCTTTTATGACAGAAAAGTACAGCAACTATTTAAATGCAATTTAAAGGTGATGCAAACTATTTTTAATGGAAGCTGGGTTGTTGGTACTTTTATTGAACTGATCACAATGTATAGTCAGGACATTAATAACGTAAGAAAATCACTATTACAATTTGAAAACAAATTTTCAGAACTTCTTAAACTACTTCAAAGAGTTCTCATCAAAAAATCCTCCACGTGCAGCAATGATAGCTTTGCAGATCCTTGGCATTCTAGCTGTCACTTTGTCCAGATACTCAGGTGACAATTTCACCCCACGCTTCCTGTAGCACTTGCCATAGATGTGGCTGTCTTGTCGGGCACTTCTCACACACCTTACAGTCTAACTGATCCCACAAAAGCTCAATGGGGTTAAGATCCATAACACTCTTTTCCAATTATCTGTTGTCCAATGTCTGTGTTTCTTTGCCCACTCTAACCTTTTCTTTTTGTTTTTCTGTTTCAAAAGTGTCTTTTTTTTTTCTTTTTTTTTTTTTCAATTCTTCCCATAAGGCCTGCACCCCTGAGTCTTCTCTTTACTGTTGTACATGAAACTGGTGTTGAGCAGGTAGAATTCAATGAAGCTGTCATCTGAGGACATGTGAGGCATCTATTTCTCAAACTAGAGACTCTGATGTACTTATCCTCTTGTTTATTTGTACATCTGGCCTTCCACATCTCTTTCTGTCCTTGTTAGAGCCAGTTGTCCTTTGTCTTTGAAGACTGTAGTGTACACATTTGTATGAAATCTTCAGTTTTTTGGCAATTTCAAGCATTGTATAGCCTTCATTCATCAAAACAATCATTGACTGATGAGTGTCTAGAGAAAGCTGTTCCTTTTTTGCCATTTTTGACATAATATTCACCTTAAAACATGCCAGTCTATTGCATATTGTGGCAACAATATGCAATAGACACAGAGACAAATACAAAGACAATGTTAAGCTTCATTTAATGAACCAAATAGCTTTCAGCAGTGTTTGATATAATGGCAAGTGATTTTCTTGTACCAAATGATCAATTTAGCATGATTACTCAAGGATAAGGTGTTGGAGTGATGGCTGCTGGAAATGGGGCCTGTCTAGATTTGATCAAAAATGACTTTTTTTCTAATAGTGGTGCTGTTTTTTACATCAGTAATGTCCTGACTATACTTTGTGATCAGTTGAATGCCACTTTGGTGAATTATAGTACCAATTTCCTTCCGAAACAGCAAGATTTGTACATTATTCCAAACTTTTGGCCGCCAGTGTATATATTTGAAAATTGGACAAAAAGACAAAGGTACATTACTGATTACTTAATGTCTTTCATGAGGGAATGGACTACAATCCCACGAAGCATTGCGAATTACGTAATCAAATTTAATATAATGGAAAGATATAAAACTATTCATTTAAATTTGTTGCATATATGTAAGTAAAGAAACAATTGATTTTAAATTGTATTGCAGAGTATTCAGATATGTACAAATACCTGGAGTCGGGACTAAAAACAAAAACAAAACGGAACAAAATTTTTTGCTGAAATATGAGAACAAAATCCCTTTCAATTGTTCCAGAATGAATATATTATTTTTAAATGCTGGTAACTGGTTAATAACCAGTTAATTTTGTTCTGAGAATTGTTTTATGAAACCAAAGACCAAATGGTTTATCACAGTAAATTCGGTGTTACAGCACTTCCTATTGCCTGAAAAATTAGGATTCTATCTTTTTAGTAAAACATACTGTGAGCATGCACTTTGATTCTGAAGGAAACCACTATTTTAAAAATCTATTTTTAAAAAATAAAAATCATTCGGCACACAAAAGGTGACGTTACGTGTCAACGCAGTGTGTGCATGCAGGAGAGAGAGATATTGGCTATTAATTGATTTAACAAATTTAAAAAAATTATGGGGATATATAGACTACTGTATACTATGCTTATTATGATATCTATCTTGAAAATTCCCCCACATGGGAAAAAAAAATGAATCGCTTTTATTATTAAAGTCCCTTATTTTGTTTTTTGATTTCCAAAACAGGTGCCTCGTTTCTCTTGTGAGATCTAGAAACACTGCAACTGGTATATCACCCACCCTTTGCACAGAGTACTGTCATTTTAAAAACAACATTATTAACCTTTCTTTTATTTAGTTCTAACCGGTAACCATTTGGAATGGAATCTGAAGAACGGCATAACCGGAATTAAAAAATACTGTTTCTGCTGAAATAATTAGTTTTTACTCCCTGATCTGGAGACTGACTCGATTGCATCATTCACAGTGTAACATGGGAGTGGGCAGTCACTACAGAGCTCTTTCTGTCCCCTTTGTTTACCATGAGTCTTTGATTAATTTCTCTTCAGGATCATGGGTAGTGTTGTTCTTCACCAGCAATTCTGCTACTAAACACATCTCTTTAAAAATGAAGTTGAAGTAATGCAGCTTGATGGCTTTAACAGAAGGAAAAAAATGAATGGGATTTTTATGTCCGGACTGTTGCGCTCTATAGCTTTTTTTGCATTGCATTGCAATTTCCAATCAGAACACTTTGAGGCACTTTTCCTGTCAGTCCTTTTGCGTGTTCGTGTTTGCTGACATGTCTTTAGATGATGGGTTTTGGGGAGAGGGTGGTCTGATTCAATGGCTAAATCTGGATTGGTCTAGTTTTGCTTAGCTTGCCTCTTGACTTACAACATGAAGTATGGTCCATATTGCAGCTTATTGCGGCCAAGAACCACCCACTTAGGCAGAAAGAGACTGTCTAACTGACATGTAAAGTAACCAACTGTCAACAGTTAGCTTTGTTTTTACATGCTGTTTAGGAGTGGGTACATCTGAAATAGATTATACAACAAATAACAGACTGGCACAAAAACAAAAAAAAAATAATAATAATAAATAAATAAATAAAATACAAATTAATTAATTTCATTTTACATTATTTAAGCAATTATTTTACCATAGTTTTGGTTTTCTTGTACTATTACGATGGTTTTACGACAAATTTGGTGGTTAAAATACTATTACTCTAGTAACACCATGGTAAATCTTGTGGTTGTGGTTTTACTTCAAATACCATAGTTGAACTATAGTTACCGTTGTAAAACCATTGTCAATTTTCAAAAGGGATGGATAAAGCAACAGCAAGGGAACGTAAACTATTGCGAAGGACAGCAAAACTATTTAAAAAAATAAATACACTCTCTGTCCTCTAAGGGGCTCTATAACACACAGTTCTGCTTGTGGATATTTATTTTACTTGTAACTAAGTGCCTCAAACAAAACTCTCTAAAAGAACTAAAGCCAATTAACTATGAAACTTCAAATCCGGTGATTAGCTCTTCCTCAAATTTGCTCACTATGTCAACCCCAGTGCCTTGTATACAGGTGGTTTCCAGGCAGACTGTGTGCCCTTACTACCTGTCAGCCAATCAGATTAGAGCTTGCCCAATCAAGAAAGTGCTTATGTGTGCAATATGCATTAGATGGTCAGTGAACAGACAGTGGAAGATCCGTGGGTGTACCGTCTAAGGCTAAGCAAAGTTGGGCGAAATGGCTTACAGCACCATTAAGTTGTGTTTTCAAATGAAATTAAAAAATACTGCACCTCCACTTTTAAGAGCCGGTGAGGATTTCTGCTGAGTTTTTGTTTTATTTCTGTTGTGGCTCTTCCTTTTCCCTCCTGTGGCCCTTACAGAACGGAGCAGAACCTCACTTGCTTTGAAAAAAGCGACAAGGAATGGCTGTTTGGACTGAGGTCCGTTCCTTCCTATGATGCCAGCAGATTTCATGCTGATGCTTCTACCTGCACACAAAGAGATGTGTCTCAGATGTTACAAAAAAAGTTTAAGGTGTACATATCTGATCATTTAGTAAAACAGCCACGATTAACATAAAGAAAACCTCTTGTGACAAAATCACCAGAACGATTTTTGGCAGTTACTACAGTACACACAGATACTCAATGTCAAACAATGTCAAACAATGAGGGAGTGGGCTGAAAACTGATCTGATAAACGGACGACTTTATAGCATCAGGTTCCCTTTAAGAAAGAGTAAATGCTGGGCGTAGTCGTGACTCAAAGATGATCCTTCTGCAGTCAAAAGCATCTCAATGTGGTCCATTTTAAAGCAAATGTAATGACCATGTGAAAAGAAATGAAACCAGCTGCATTTCATGATTCTTATTTCCAGTAAACAGGGAATGCAATAATAATTAAAACAATAAAACATTCTCTGCATGAAGGAACACTAAAATACGACTGCAGCTTTAAATTGACCAAATGGTTATCATTAAATAAATTCCCCAACAAATATTTAACATAACATGTGCTCGTGATCTGGCATAGAAATCAATACAATACAGCAGAAATACAAACCACACCCCACATGAACAGTCACCATTGTTATATTGACATAATGCAATTGTTTAATCTAGTTCACAGAAAATGTAATAATATTTGGCCGAAGTACCTATAATGTGCATTTAAAGGAATAGTTTAACAAAAAATGAAAATTATGTCATTATTTACTCACCCTCATCGTTCCAAACCCATTTGACTTTCTTTCGAGAACTTTCGAAGAAAGCTCCACAGCAGTTCTCCATGCCACGAAGGAATATACTGACCAGGGGTTGTTCAGCCCCAAATGGGAGCAAAAAAGCACCAAAGAAAACACTTTATTTTAAGGGTCCGCAATAATGCTCTAGTAGAGCATGAATAAAAAAGTTATTAATAGTTAACTGCATGTATAGTAAGGCTATTTTAGCCATAGTTTACAACTTATGAAAAATCTTACTTTTGTGTAAAACTAAAAAGTAATCTAATTAATGAATAAAATAAAATAATCAAATTAATCATATTTTAATTTAACCAAACAATATTAAACAAGTAATTAAGGCTGATTAGTATTTCTTTGCAAAGCTGTTACTAATAAATGACTAAAATCTTCTATTAAAGACTGTTAGTGCTTTGTTTTGCACTTATTAGGTGATATTTTAAAGGGAAATGTCACCCAAAAATGAAAATTCTCTCATCATTTACTCACCCTCATGCCATCCCAGATGTGTATGCCTTTCTTTCTTCATCAGAATGCAAACAAAGATTTTTAGAAGAATATTTCAGCTCTGAAGGTCCATACAATGTAAGTGAATGGGTGCCAACATTTTGAAGCTCCAAAAACCACATAAAGGAAACAAAAGTAATCTGACTCCAGTAATTAAAACTTCAGAAGCAATATAAAAGGTGTGGGTGAGGAACAGAACTATATTAAAGTCATTTTTTACTCTAAATTTCCACTTTCACTTTCATATGTGAAAGTGAAACTAAACAGGCACCACATGTGACTTTCAGATGTAAAAGTGAAAGTGACAGTGGTGATTTAGAGTAAAAGAAGGACTTAAATTTTGATCTGTTTCTCGCCCACACCTATTATATCATTTCTGAATATGTGGATTTAAACACTGGAGTTATATGGATTACTTCTATGTTTCCTTTATCTCCTTTTTGGATCTATAAAGGTCTGATTACCATTCACTTGCATTCTATGGACCTACACATCTGAAATATTCTTTTAAAAATCTTCATTTGTGTTCTGCTGAAGAAAGAAAGTCATACACATCTGGGATGGCATGAGGGTGAGTAAATGATGAGAGAATTTTCATTTTTGGGTGAACTATCACTTTAGATTTATTGAACTAAGGCTGTGATTATGACTAATTACTATTGGTTTTACTTAACTGTTACTACTTGATTGTTAAAATATTCAAATAAAGACAATTTGACTGTTCTAAAGTGAAACATTTACTTACACAAGTTATTAATTTGTTTGACATTTATTTGGTGTTGACAGTATTAATTACTGTCTTATTCATGTTTAACTAGTGCATTATTGTGGACACTTAAAATAAAGTGCTAATAAGTAATTCACACAATTTATGGACTATATTCTGAAACCATACAATAGCTCTGTGTGGGCAGCAGATTAAAACTTAAGTAGTTATTCACTGAAAATCCATCAGAAAATGTATTTGTGTGTTTGTTTATTTGTCATTCCCATATTCAAACTTGGCTTGTCACGATAGGTTAGAAGTGCCGTTTGGCAATACTGACATCAATCCCTCACATATAAACTTTGAATATGCACAAGTGTGAATGAGTTTTGAGGGCTACAGCAAAGTGGAAGATTTTCAGTGTATAATGACTTGAATTTCAGCCTGTTTCTCACACAAACATATCTTTAGCTACAGAAGACTTGAAATATAGTGTGTGAGTCACATGAACTACTTTTATGATACTTTACAGGTGCTGTTTGGAACTTGACAACACTGGTCACCAGTGTTGGGGACTAGTTAACTAAAAGTAGCAATGCTATTAACTTACTGTAACTATATTTCAGGAGCTTGACTAGTTTAGCGTTTTTCTCAATATTGTAGCTTTTCCAGTAGTGAGCTTAAATTTTCTTTTCTTTTTTTTTTTAAGTGTATCGATTCTGTAACGATGCTGGAAGCAATGACAGGCAGACGATGATGATGTGAAGAACCCAAGTGCAGTGTTTATTTACATGAAAAGTGAAATCCAGAAACCGTGAACAGTAAACATAAACATGAACTAAACTAGACTTGACTTGAACAATCCATACATAAACAATGTTACAATGTTACATAAACACAATACCTGACAAAGGACCATGGCAAACATGAGGGTATAAATACATGGACATGGGAAACATAAACCAATGGAAAAACAGAACTCTAAACAAGATAACAAGACAATAAGCATAAACCAATAAACCGACTATGAACCAATGGGAAACAGACACAATGAACATAAGGGAAACAGGATCAAACATGTCATGGAAACAGGAAATAACATGACATGAAACCACATGACCTGAACAGGAACTAAACTTTAAAATAAAAGACATGGACACAAAACATGAACAAAAACACATCTAGACGTGACATATCCCCCCCTCTAGGGGCGGCTCCCAATGCCCCAAAACAAAAACACAGAGTTCGGGGGTCGTGGCGACATGGCATGACGTGGTAACATGGTATGGCAGTATCCTGACTTGGCCATGGTAGGCGTGGATGCTGACTCGTTGGCCGTGGCTGGTGTGAGCGCTGGACCGTGGAGCAGAGGTGGGTCTGGACCATGGAGCAGAGGTGGGCCTGGACCGTGGAGCAGAGGCGGGCCTGGACTGTGGAGCAGAGGCTTGCTTGTGACATGGCATGGAGCAGGCTTGGCTGAGACATGGCATGGAGCAGACTGAAGCTTGGCTGTGACATGGCATGGAGCAGACTCAGGCATGGCGGTGACATGGCATGGAGCAGACTCAGGCATGGCGGTGACATGGCATGGAGCAGACTCAGGCATGGCGGTGACATGGCGTGGAGCAGACTCAGGCGTGGCGGTGACATGGCGTGGAGCAGACTCAGGCATGGCGGTGACATGGCATGGAGCAGACTCAGGTGTGGCAGTGACATGGCATGGAGCAGACTCATGCGTGGCGGTGACATGGCATGGAGCAGACTCAGGCGTGGCGGTGACATGGCATGGAGCAGACTCAGGCATGGCGGTGACATGGCATGGAGAAGACCCAGGCATGGTGGTGACATGGCATGGAGCAGACCCAGGCGTGGCAGTGACATGGCATGGAGCAGACTCAGGCGTGGCCGTGACATGGCATGGAGCAGACTCAGGCATGGCCGTGACATGGCATGGAGCAGACTCAGGCATTGCCGTGACATGTTATGGAGCAAGCCGAGGCGTGACATGGCATGGAGCAGACTCAGGCGTGGCAGTGACATGGCATGGAGCAGACTCAGGCGTGGCTGTGACATGGCATGGAGCTGACTCAGGCGTGACTGTGACATGGCATGGAGCTGACTCTGGCGTGGCTGTGACATGGCATGGAGCTGACTCAGGATCAGGGGCAGAAGGTGGCACAAGCTCTGTGACCATGACGTGGGACCCTGGCTCGGGGACCATGACGTGGGACCCTGGCTTGGCGACCATGACGTGGGACCCTGGCTCGGCGGCCATGACGTGGGACCCTGGCTCGGGGACCATGACGTGGGACCCTGGCTCGGCGACCATGACGTGGGACCCTGGCTCGGCGGCCATGACGTGGGACCCTGGCTCGGCGGCCATGACGTGGGATCCTGGCTCGGTGGCCATGACGTGGGACCCTGGCTCGGCGACCATGACGTGGGACCCTGGCTCGGCAACAATGACGTGGGACCCTGGCTCGGCGGCCATGACGTGGGACGCTGGCTCGGCGGCAATGATGTGGGATGCTGGCTTGGTCTCCATCTCCCCCACAGTGAACGATGAACCACATATCAGTAGGGCAAGGTCGATAAATTGAGTCAGGTACTCCAGACGCCTGGCATCAAGGAGGAGATTGGCTCATTCAGCCCAAAGCGAAAACAGTCCTTGGGGGCAATCTTATTAAAATCGACCCTGCTGGCCAGAGCACAAAAGTCTTCTACATATTCCTCCAGGGGACGATTCCCCTGACGTAAATGAAGAAGCTGAACTGCTGGGTTCATTTTGCTGTAAGGTATTCTGTAACAATGCTGGCAGCAATGACAGGCAGACGATGATGATGTGAAGAACCCTGCAGTGTTTATTTACATGAAGAGTGAAATCCAGAAACCGTGAACAGTAAACATAAACATGAACTAAACTAGACTTGACTTGACTTGAACAATCCAACAATGTTACATAAACACAATACCTGACAAAGGACCATGGCAAACATGAGGGTATAAATACGTGGACATGGGAAACATAAACCAATGAACAAACAGAACTCTAAACAAGATAACAAGACAATAAGCATAAACCAATGACATGACAGAACCAATAACAAGACTATGAACCAATGGGAAACAGACACAATGAACATGAGGGAAACAGGATCAAACATGGCATGGAAACAGGAAATAACTTGTCATGAAACCATATGACCTGAACAGGAACAGGAACTAAACTTTAAAATAAAAGACATGAACAAAAACACATCTAGACATGACAGATTCTTTCTGCCAATTCAAGTATATGTATTCCCTTGTATTTAGTATCAGTTCTCTTGAGTCGGGTCTTTTGAATGATCAAGTTCACATAAATAATTCCCTTAATTCCTTCTGTTTTTGAAGCGAAATATTAAGTGTATTGCTTCTGTTTATATTTTGATTTGGTTATATAAAATAGGGTATTGTCTAGTTTATTAATATATCTTAAATATACATTTATGTTAAATTTAATGTTGTCTCCCTATTTGCTTAGCCCTTACTAAAATTAACCATGGTTTTACTAAAGCAATTTTGTACTTTCTATATGGTTACTGTGGTTTTACTATAGTAATATTGTAGTAACCATCACTGTAGGTTAACTTTGCACTGTTTCCCAACAATTCTGGTCACAATGCACTGTCCTTGCATGATTGTTTAATCATACATTATTGCTAAACTACATTTGTTAGATTATTGCTAAACTATTATGCTTTAATCAGCCTGTCTTACCATCAGTAGTCTCCACACAGAGTTGAAGGCCCATGTTCTGCTGAGGGTTCAGAACCCAGTGATTGCTGGTAGCTGTGATGTCAAACACCAGCCAGCCTCCATCAGATGCTCGAATCTTTTTCCAGTCCAAGAGGAATGTTTCAGCATCCCTGATGAGACGATGAGAATGCACAATGAAGTCAAGATTCACATTATGTTTTAATATTTCACTGTCCCATGCAGATACATCACTGCTAAACTATAATGACATGTTTAAAATGTAAGATGGATGAGTAGGATTTTTCTAATTGCAGTCATGCCACGTCTTCAATAGCAATGCTGATTACAAGTTACAAAAACAAACGTTGAAATGAGTGCATTCTCTCTCAAGCCTGTCTTTTCATCTCGACCACAGTTTAGTCAACAGTTCATTCCTGTTCATCTACTGAACTGTACGTTCCAGAACAGCACATGGGCCACACAGAGAGAGAGCACGGCCCTCATCTCACAGACACTGGAGAAGAGTTCAGAGACAGTGACGTGTCCCAGCATGCCACGATGAGGACGAGCACTACACAAGTTGTTGCTGTTTCTCTGTTACATCACAATATTCACATATTCTATTTACCTTCAGTGTGTAAAAGACCTGGCACGTGACAGTCATTCATTTTAGAGTCAGGCTACCCTGGTCGCTCTGTATGTTTGTTGTTACATGCAACCAGTGATGAGGACGCAATAGAAAGATTTATTGTCTTTGTATTATTTTATGATCACATTCAATTCAGACTGCAAACTCACAAAGTAATTTATTTCGTCATGCAAGAAAAACTGTAGTGAGTACTTTAGATCAGTGTTAGTTAGTTAGTAACCCTTATTTAACCTGGATAAAACTCAATGAGATAAAATCTCTTTTACAATAGTGACCTGGCCAAGAAAGCAACAAGGAACACAATGACAACATAACCAGTGTTGGGTGCAATCTGATTACAAAATAATTAATTACTGTAATCTGATTACTTTGTATGTAAAAAGTAGTTTGACACATTACATTTTAAATTCTTCTTAATTTAAAAAGACATGTGAACTTGGTAGTTAGCCAGGGCTGCACATTGCGACAGTTTTGCTCACATTTGCGATTATAAATTATAACGTGCGAATGGGTTAACATTTGTATTCGCACGTTATAATTTTTAATTGCAAATGTGAGCAAAAAAGTTATGTTTTTAGCGCTTGGAAAAATTATGCCTATTGACAGCATTGCAACAAAGAACAAGTAAAATTAGCCTGATGTCTACTTTGCTATCACAAAATCTCTAGCACTTTTACGCATGGCCATGGATGTTAGGGCATGAAGAAACAAGAACAGCTAAAACTGAGAGTTGATTAAATAAAATGTGAGATTATCCTTTTTGCCTGCAAGTCTGTGAATACTGTATCTTGATGCTTGACTTATGGAGAACGAGCTTAAAGATAGTGAGATTTGTCTCAGGAACACTAAATTCAGCATGTTTCTGAGAGAACATGCAATGCGCTCCTAACAGGCTATAGTGGTTGACAGACAAGGGTTTTTTTAGTGCTCTATTCTTAAATTGGTAATATGAATGTTGAAAAAAAAAAAAAAAAAAAAAAAATATATATATATATATATATATATATATATATATATATATATATATTGTATTTGTATTGATTTTCTTATTATTAGGGGTCCAAGCACCGAAGGTGCTGAAACCCTATTGTATTTATTCTGATTGTCTTATTATTAGGGCCCAAGCATTGAAAATGCGGAGGCCCTATTGTTCTTCTAAGGATTATTCTTTATTAGGGCCCAAGCACTGAAAGTGCGGAAGGGGGCTCTGTAGCACCCCCTTGAAAATAGGCATGTAAGAGGGGCTGTGTAGCACCCCAATTTTTACCTACAGTCACCAAAATTGGTGCATATATAATTCTCATAAAGCTGAACAACTTTCATACTCTCAGTCATTAGCTCTGCCCAACAGGAAGTCAGCCATTTTGGATTTTCTGAAAATCGCAGGCTCTTAACTTTTAAATACTCCTATAAGGGGATTCATGTGACTGGCACCAAATTTGTGCAACATCATGCCAAGACATTTTAGATGCTACATTGTGAACAGATTTTTGATATTTTGAATGGTGTCGCCATGCCGAAGCAATAAATGTATGGCGAAAAATGGAAAACAGGAAGTGCCTTAAATCTTCTGTGTGCATTTTGTGATTTTGATGAAAATTCAGCTGTATGTTTGGTAATAGGGGCTAATCACATTGATGTGGCAATTATGGGTCATGGTCATAGCGCCACCAACTGGCAGCAGGAAGTGTGGCACTTTGAAATAGTCCTCTTACATTTACCCAAATCACTTCAAAATTGTTTAGACACTGCTGATGGAAAATTTTGAAGGGATGCTTGATAGCTTTAATAGTGTTGTCATGGCAACGGATTAAATTACATGAAGTTGTATTCAAACTGGAATTGTGGCATATATCTATTAGACAATGTATGATTAGGATCCAAGTTTACATTAATAATAATGATAAATGTTTATTTTATATAGCGCCTTTCTAGGTACTCAAGATCGCTTTACAATTCAGAGAGACACAATGACAGAGATAACAAAGTTATACACATTTCACACAACAATATCACATGGAGTAACAACTAAAGAAGAGATATGTTTTGAGTTGAGTTTTGAATTTTTGTAGGGTCATGAGGCTGTGAAGTGAAAGATGAATGGAGTTCCATAATGAGGGTGCAGAGATACAGAAAGCCCTGCCAACAAAGGATGAAAGCTTGAACCGTGGTACCTGTAGTAGGCTAGAGTCTGTGGACCTAAGTGAGCAAGCTGGAGTGTATGGATGAATGAGATTAAAAATGTATGGAGGAGCAAGACCATGTAACGATTTAAATGTCATGAGGAGTATCTTGTATTGAATGTGATAGAGAACTGGCAGCCAATTTAGGCTTTGAAGAATAGGTGAAATATGATACATTTTCTTTAAGTGAGTGAGGACCCGAGCCGCAGAGTTTTGGATATATTTTAGCTTATTTATTGTCTTTTTAGGCAGGCCATAGAAAAGTGAATTGCAGTAATCGATTCAGAAAGTGATGAAGGTGTGAACTAGGGTCTCTGCATCCTTGAACTCTAATATGTGACCAAGCTGAGCAATATGATGGAGATGGAAGAAAGCTGATTTAGTGAGTGAGGAAATATGAGGAAGGAAGGAGAGAGAAAAATCAAAGATAATGCATAGATTTGTAACAGCAGTGGAGGACGCCAGCAATGTTGACATGTTGTGAAGATAGGCGTGATGGACCTATTAATAATAAATCTGTTTTATTAGTGTTAAATGAGAGGAAGTTACCAGTCATCCAAACATTAATATCTTTAAGACATGCTGATATGGAGACAGCAAGAATAGAAGCAGTGGGTTTAAAACTAATGTAGAGCTGAGTATCATCAGCATAACAGTGAAAGTTGAAACCATGTTGGTGAATGATATAGCCAAGCAGAAGCATGTAGATAATGAAGAGTAGTGGTCCGAGCACCGAACCCTGTGGGACCCCATGAATAACAGAAGCAGTAGTGGACTTGGACTGATGAATAAACACGTAGTGTTGATGGTCAGATAGCTATGAAGTAAACCAGGAGAGGGCAGTGCCATTAATACTGATAGCAGATAGATGTGAGATAAGTGTACTGTGAGAGATGGTGTGGAACGCAGAGCTAAGATCTAAGAAAATCAGAATGCTGACGTCGCCGGAGTCAGCGGCTACGAGAAGGTAATTTACAACTCTAAGGAGAGCGGTTTCGGTACTGTGTTGAGGGCGGAAACCAGATTAAAAACATTCAAAAAGGTTATGTGAGGACAGATAAGATTGCAAGAAGTTGTTGAAATCTGAGGGGTCTTGACCTGGCCTTTTTAGGACTGGGGTGACAGCCGCAGACTTTAGCTCCAGTGGAACCACTCCAAAGAGCAGCGATTGGCAGATAAGGAGCATGATGGGCCTAGAAATAGCAGACACAACGTTTTTTAGTAGGAGAGTAGGAGCTGGATCTAAGTGACAGGATGACAAATTCAATTTCTTAATTAACTCAGAAATAGCAGCAGGGGTGGGTGAAGTCAGTGAAGGAGACAGTGCTGAGCCCAGTGAGATGTTCATGAAATTGAACAGGAGGGGGGTAGAAGGAAAGCAATAATAAATAGCTTTGATTTTATTTTGGAAAAAGTGGAGAAATGACTCACAGAGCTCCGATGTCAGAATGAGATTTGACAGGAGAGTTAGTGAGTTTTCTAACAGTGGAAAATAGTGATTTGGGTCAAGAGGATGCATTATTAATGAGAGCAGAGAAGAAAGTTGAGCGGGCAGTGTCGATTTGTATGACTTCATATGGTCAATGAAAGTATCTAGGTGTACAGATAAACCTGTTTTCTTATAGTGGCACTCTAAGCGGCGACCAGTAGATTTCAGGGCATGAAGCGCAGGTGTAAACCAGGGTGATGTGTTTGTGGAAAAGGCAAGTCTGGACTTAAGGGGGCATGTATATCAAGGGCTGTAGGAATAGATTTATTATAGCTGAGGAGGATATCAGAGGGACTGGTATGTTCAGTAGCATCAGTGAGATGAGATGTTTGGACCAATGCCAAAAAGAGAGAAGGACTAATGGATTTGATATTACGGTATGTTATAGTGGATTTCAACCTAGGTCTAGGGAGAGGTAATTCACAGTTGAATTCAATGAAAAAATGGTCAGAGATTCCCATCTGAGTCCAGTTGTACAGACTAAATCAAGAGTATGGCCTTTAGAGTGTGTGGGAAAATCAACATGCTGTACAAAGTTGAAACAATCCAACACAGAAATGAGCTCATGAGCAGCAGCACAATCAATATCAACATGTATGTTAAAATCACCAAGTAGTAATCCAGAGGTAGACATGGCACATACAAGAATTAACAGTTCATTTAATTCACTAAAGAATTTGGACAATGGTTTGGGTGGACGGTATAAGAGAGCCACAAGCAGCATAGAGGGACCAAAGATTTTGAAGACTAGATATTCAAAGGTAACAGTCTCATGAAAGTCAATAATCTTGGATCGCAAGCTGCATTGATGGACAGCGGACAGGCCACTACCCCTTGACGTCAGGCGGGGTTTTGCCAAATAGTCATAGCCAGGGGAGTAAGCAGGTTAAGATGTAAATAATCATTAGAATTTGCCATGTCTCGGTGAGAAATAGAATATCCAGGTTTTTGTCAGATAGTATAGTACAGAGCAGGGTGGCCTTATCCGTCAGCAACCGACAGTTAAACAGCATGAAGACAGAGCGCTGACACTCACTGCGTGCAGGTTGGTAACTATGAGCCTGATCACAGGGTATAGTTATTAGTGAAGTATGATTTCTCCCTCAGTAAGCAGATGGCAACATGGAGTACCGGATATCCTTGCGATTAGACCAGATGGAGGGGATAGCTAAAGGCGAGTCACAGTAAATTTGTGTAAAGTGGCGACGTGAGCGATGAATATAACGTAGATGCCTCGCAACCCCGAGCTCCGTGCAGTGCCTGTATGTGTATTGGTCAAGCCAGAGACGAGAGTTCAGGCTGCGCAGCTGGTGCTTTGAATAGGTAAATGCCATAGCAGCAATGCAGCCGATCAACAATGTCAATGTTGTTGCTCTGAACATACCAGAGACGGGTGAATTGAGACCAATAACAATCATGGTTAGATCAGCAGAAGTACCACGACATCAATGTTACAAATAGTTACCAGATATAGACGTGGGAAAGCACACAATAGCCACTAGCACAGATCAGCGTAACATGGAGACCTCATCTGATATTCAATTGGCGAGGGGTGACTCACCACCAAGAGTTCACAGGAGAGTGGAGACTCACTCAACAACTATGTGGAGAAGTACAATGAAGAAAATGCAGAGATCGGCACCCGGCAGCAGAGAGATGTAGCAGCAGTATGCAAATCCAGAGAATCTGGTTAGTACATCAAGAGATGAAGTCGCAGGTTGTCGAAGATATAATCCATGGTTAAAAAGAAAATTATATCCAATAATCCAGTGTAGGGGAGACTAGAAAGAAGT